>NW_024742338.1:3068878-3078878 GCF_018991925.1 Homarus americanus
ACTCTTATGGGGTTACGACACAACACACTCTTATGGGGTTACGACACAACACACTCTTATGGGGTTACGACACAACACACTCTTATGGGGTTACGACACATACACTCTTATGGGGTTGCAACACACTTTGGGTTACACACTCTTATGGGGCTGACAAACACACTCTTGGGGCTACAGACACAACACACTCTTATGGGGTTCGACACAACACACTCTTATGGGGTTACAACACAACACACTCTTATGGGGTTACGACACAACACACTCTTATGGGGTTACGACACAACACACTCTTATGGGGTTACGACACAACACACTCTTCTGTTGTTGTTAATTTACGACAGTCTCTCCTGAAACAAAAAACGAACTCTAGGTTGATAGGGAAGACTTCGCTATATGAGAGAGAGATAATGATGTGGGTGACGCACTTCTCATGAGGGATGGTCAGAGATAAGGAGACAGGCAGGAACCGACAAGACACGAGAGATACTGTAGAGGGGGGGGTATAGTGATAATGTTACGAGTGACGTCATTTGTACTACTGTAGTTATTATATGGCGATGACGATAATAATAATAATAAACAGATCTTCTTCCTCTTATTAATTATTATTATTATTATTATTATTATTATTATTATTTATTTGTTGTTGTTGTTGTTATTATTATTATTATTTGTTGTTGTTGTTGTTGTTGTTGTTGTTATTGTTGTTGTTGTTGTTGTCAGATCTGTTGTTACACTGTACAATATATGTTTTAATTTAACATAAACTAATGCTATGGTAGGTAAACATAGCAAGGAGGAGGCGGATGGGGGTGAAGTGTGTGATGGAAATACCTTTACACTGTTGTCACACACACACACAACCACACACACACCCCCTCCTACCACACACCCACACACACACACCACACACACACACACACACACACACACACACACACACACACACCTCCTACACACACACACAACCACAACACACACACACACACACACACACACACACACACACACCCCTCCCACACAACCACACCACACACACACAACCACACACACACACACACACACACATACACACACCCCTCCCTACACACCACACACACACACACACTTTAGAGTGGCTGATCCATAACATCACACTCTACCAATCACAGCACAATCACCCTATCAATCACAGCACAATCACCCTACCAATCACAGCACAATCACCCTATCAATCACAGCACAATCACCCTATCAACCACAGCCCTCACCCTATCAATCACAGCACACTCACCCTATCCCTCGATCACAATATCCATGCACTGGCCTACGTGAGTTGAGTCAGAGAGTGAGCTCTGTACCCAAGGCCAGCCAGCTGTACAGTATCCTTCCCCACTAAAACACTACAACCTGAAATGAGATCTACATATCACTGTTGGCGCGTATCTTAACTACAAGTGCCTTATACTAGTGTAGGATTGAGCTGGAAATCCTTTTGGCCGTCGGCGTTGGAATTTATCTGAATCCCCAATGAGAAAGTTGACGTGTAAATACAAGAACTGTGCTGGATGCGTTTTACAGTACATCCACCCTAGACTAACACTGATGGTGGAGATATGAGTTTGGGAATATTTTGTTTATCTTTTATTAATGTTTATTTTTGATAGATTTTAAAGGGTGTTAGTTTAGGTATTTGTTATTAGCAAGTAAGTTAGCTAAGAAGAAAACAACCAACCAAAAGCTAACCAACCGACCAACCAATCAACCGACCAACCGACCAACCAATCAACCGACCAACCGACCAACCAATCAACCGACCAACCGACCAACCAATCAACCGACCAACCGACCAACCAAATAGAGCAAGCATTGGGTAACGTCTTTCAGTACACATATACTCGAGGTACGCGCTTCGAGTGGTATATGGGAGACGGAATGGGGGAGAGGGAGACGGGTCACTGGGTAACATTTCCCGGGAGTGTGTGACAGTGGCGCCTCACGACCTCTGGTGGTATGTGACCCAAACAAGCTGATTGTGTCCAGCTGGTGGGGGGGTGTCCGTCTCTCCCTCACCCATGTAGGAAACTTGGACAGAACCCACCATATAACATACCTTATACCTCTGGACAAAACCCACCAGACAATCTACCTCTGGACAAAACATTGGCCTAAGTTTATCCTAAATCTTAAGTGTGGTTTTATCAGGTCGTGTGTGTGTGTGTGTGTGTGTGTGTGTGTGTGTGTGTGTGTGTGTGTGTGTGTGTGTGTGTGATATAGACTTCAAGAGAGAGAGAGAGAGAGAGGATGACGTCATCTGAGCTAATAACTACAACACAGCCTCCCTCTCTTCCTCCTTCCCTCCCTCACTTCTCATCTCTCCTCTCCTCCACTCTCCCATATCCTCACCCTACCCTCCTTCTCTTAACATCTCCTCCTCCTTCATCCCACACCCCCCTCATACTCGACCTTGGGGTGTTAGAGTGACGGGCCACACTACAAACATTCCTCCCGTTAAGATACAGGTCCTCTGCTGGCGCCTACTGCTGCTACTAACGTCTGTCTCTCTGTCCGTGTATGTATGTATGTATGTATGTATGTATGTATGTATGTATGTATGTATGTATGTATGTCTGTATGTATGTATGTATGTATGTATGTATGTATGTATGTATGTATGTATGTATGTCTGTATGTCTGTATGTCTGTATGTCTGTATGTATGTATGTATGTATATGCTTAGGAAGGTTCAAGGTTCAGTCTAGAGAGGTTCAATAAACATCAAACGAGAAAGGTTAAAAATAGAAGGTAAGATAATATGAGTAAGGTTAGGTTAGGTTAGGTTGGGTACCTGGCCTCAAGGCAGGTCGTGAGTGGTCATAATTAAGAACAGGTGTAGAAAGGTGTGTAGTGTGTGTGTTGGCCTCCTTACACTCTAACGCACTTGTGGGGGGGTGAGGTAGGTTAGGTTAGGTTAGGGGGCTCAATCATCAGGTAAAATAAGCTAGGAGGGTTAATCTTCAGGTGATTTTTTGAGACTTTGAAAGAATTTTTTTCTTTAACTCGTATGTAATTTTTTCCTGAAATGACTCAAACAACAACACAACAATGGTGTGTGTGTGTGTGTGTGTGTGTGTGTGTGTGTGTGTGTGTGTCGTTACAGGATATATAATGACATTTTCATTGTAGTAACATACAGAAAGACACGATAATGATGTCCCAAAATGGCGGCCGTTTTGTTATGAGACTCGACTTTTAACTATATAAATTTTTTTCGTTCTAAATTAATAAGATAAAAAAAAAATATGGTATAGAATTTTTATGAGAATTTTGTTCAACGACGATATTGTACACAGTTGTTGTTGCTGTATTTATCTGTGCATAAGTAGTTTTATCTGCCTTTGTTTACCTATCTGTCTGCCCCCCTCCCGACACAGTTATGACATTTCACACCACAACAGAGTGTCGTATTGTACACCACTTGAGAGCATTAAGAGCACATGGCACCTCCACGTACTGCTGGGAGACAGAGAGAGAGAGAGAGAGAGTTCCCCGACGAACACACAGACTCGGAAAACAATATTTTTATTCCAACCTCAACTCAAGACGCTGCAGGAAAGTAAGACGGTCGAGGCTGTACAGATCACGTCAGGGGAGATTATAGTACTGTACATTATCAGCATCTTCCTGTACACGACTCTTGGGGAGGGAGGAGGGAGGGGAGGGAGGGAGGGGAGGGAGGAAGGTATGAGCTGTGGTTAGGTTTCCGTGTTGTGTGGTCGAGTCGTTAGTGTCAAGGTAGGACTGACACACACACACACACACACACACACACACACACACACACACACATAAAACTGGTTCTTTCCAATTTCCTTTTTTTCTTCGTCCAGTGGCAGTATGACTCAGCGGTGTGTGTGTGTGTGTGTGTGTGTGTGTGTGTGTGTGTTTTAGTCCTACTTGTCACTATTAACAACACAAACTGGATTCTGAGAAGTTCCAGGCGGCAGTTCTCGACTCTTTTATAACTTCTTTGTATGTATGCATATATGTATGTATGTATGCATATATGTATGTATGTATGTATGTATGTAAAAATTACGTTCGCTACTGCCACACAAGCTATCGTTTACTACCACCCCCCTCGCTCCACCACTACCACCTCCTCGCTCCACCACCTACCACCTCCCTCGCTCCACCACTACCCCACCCCCTCGCTCCACCACTACCACCCAAGGCGCCCTAAGTCCTCTCAGTAGCGAGTCTCAGAACAAAATTGCCGCCATCTTGGCGTCATGACCTTCGGAGGTTCCCATAAACACCGAAGTAGCAAATAATAATTTTTTTTTTATTATAAATTGTACATATTTTTTTCAGCTTAAATTCCCTTTGTTGAAAATATTTGGTCAGCGTTATCCACAAACAGCGTGACAACAAATATGATTTTATGAAGGATAATACGTCGCATACGGACGCTCGATCAGCTGGTCAATGTAAACACAGCTGATGAAGGTAAACACATACTTGTCGTCAGTAATGGTTTAAAAACGTGCATTTTCTCGTGAATGGATTTTATTAATTACATCACAAGCTTTATACTGATGGGTTTAGCTGTGATTTACGGGGAATATTAGTCATATTTCACCAAGTATCACAATTTATTACATTACTGAATTTAGCAGCTGGTTGGCGGGGTAACGAGTGGTGTGAAATATGAAGTAAATAAAACCAACTCACTAACATAGAAAACAAAACTAACCACCTGAAGATTACACTACCCTAGTTTATCACACCTGATGATTAGACACCCTAACCTAACCTAACCTAACCATAACCTAACCTAACCTAACCTAACCTAACCTAACCCAAACCTAACCTAACCTAACCTAACCTAACACAACACACAGAATTACTACTCATTTATCACAGTGATTAGACACCCTAACCCAACCTAACCCAACCCAACCACTACCCTACCTAACCTAACCTAACCTAACCTAACCCTAACCTAACCTAAACCTAACCACCTGAAGTTACACTCCCTAGTTTATCACACCTGATGATTAGACACAACCCAACACAACACAACCCAACCTCTCAACCCAACCCAACCTAACCTAACCACAACCCAACACCTAACCTACCTTAACCCCTCTCACCTGAAAGATTACTACCTAGTTTATCACACACAGACACCCAACCCAACCCAACTAACCTAACCTAACACAACCTAACCTAACCTACAACCCAACCTAACCTAACCTAACCTAACCCCTAACCCACCTGAAGATTACACTACTAGCGTTTTATCACACCTGATGATTAGACACTTTACCCACAACCCAACACCAACCCAACCCAACCTAACCTAACTAACTTCTTAACCTAACCTCAACACAACTCTTCTAACCCTAACCTAACCTAACCACCTGAAGATTACACTACCCTAGTTTATCACACCTGATGATTAAACACCCTAACCATAACCTAACGATGGACGTGATTGGTGGATAGGTTTGCTATAGGTCATATAGATTGGCTATTTGGAGACACGGGTTACCACAGTGGGTGTAGGAACATATTTCCACACCTGTACCTCCCTGTGTGTGTGTGTGTGTTAATTGCATAGACAGATAACAACTGACTCAATATTTAATTTTGCACTCTATAAAATTATAAATATCCCAGAACTCTTTAACCATTTACCAGGATGACAAGTGCCAACAATTTCACTTGGATCTGGTACTGTCACGCTCAAAAGGTTAGGTTAGGTTAGGTTAGGTTAGGTTAGGTTAGGTTAGGTTAGGTTTAATCTACAGGTGATCCCTAACACAGTTACCCAGATGGTGTAGAAACTGTGCTCAGACCATACTATACCTTAACACCTCAAGAGGATCATGTTATGGGATGTTGTTGTTGTTATGTTTTTATCATCCTTAAGTCTTGAAGCGGATCTTACACCACACACACACACAACACACACACACACACAAATACACTCACAAATACACATAAACAACACCTGGCGGACGTGGCACTCAAACAGTCTAAACAAAGGATGGGCGAATCACAGATAACAACACTGTACACAAACAAACCACGATAACAACTTACCACCAACACGACAACAAATAAAATCTTTCTTATCCAGGAGCCAAAGAACTATCCAAAAGCCTATATAGTGTCGTTTTGATTAGGTTAGGTTAGTTTTAGTTAGGTTTGGTTAGGTTAAGTTAAGTTAGGTTAGCGTTAAGCTCACTTTAAATAACAAACTAAATTAAAAAAGAAAGTTTGAGGACCAGTCGATAATAATAATACTAATAACAACAACAACAACAACAATAAAAAATAATAATAATAATAATAATAATAATAATAATAATAATAATAATAATAATAATAATAATAATATGATACCTCTAAAACACAGGTGAATCAACACAAAAACACTTCACTGCCAAAGGTACAAAATATAAACTCTCTTTTCCCATATCAGCTCCTTCCGTATCCAAACTATCATACCTCGCGTGACTGGTATCGCTTATCTCCTGCGATAGGATCTCCTCCTCTTCCGTGTATATGTAATAAGGAGGCAAAATGATCTTCATATTCCAGAAGTGTATTCAGGTAGCTAGCCGGTGGGACGTTGAGTATTCTGAATATTTCATGAGTGAAGATTTACTGGAAGAATATCATACGTCTGGCAGTGTTGTAGCGGAGGTTGACAGTATTATAAGTTGAACGTATCGTACTGCTAAAGATTCTCAGGTGCTTGGTTTGGTTAGGTTAGGTTAGGTTAGGTTAGGTTAGGTTAGGTTGATGTATTACAAGGCTTGGCTAGGTTAGGTTAGGTTGATGTATTACAAGGCAGCTAGGTTAGGTTAGGTTAGGATAGGTTTGGCTGACTTATCACTGGCCTTGGTTAGGTTAGGTTTGGCTGGGATTGGTTGGAAAGATAGATATGAAATGTTGAAATGTTTAGAAATATATTAAAAAATTAAGATAATAATGACAATAAATATAGCTTTGAGTGATAATGAAACCAGAAATAGCTTTTCAGAGTATCAGCCAAGGTCAAAATATAACGACACAAAAACAACAACAATAAATTTTAACTGTAATTGTCGTGAGAGAGAGAGAGAGAGAGAGAGAGAGAGAGAGAGAGAGAAACAATTAATTAAATAAAACAAAGAAGAACAAGAAATAAGACACAAACAAAATTGATAGAAGAAAATAAATAATCCCCTAGACAAAACAGAGATACAAGATAAGACAACCACCTTCCTGTCCTTCATCCTCTGTCACCCCTCCTCCTCTTCCACCTCCTCCTTCACCTCCTCCCCTTCACCCCCCCGTCACCCTCCTTCACCCTCCGTCACCCCTCCATCACCCCTCCTTCACCCCTCCGTCACCCCTCCTTCATCTGGTGTTATTGATTGACTCTTGAGTGACTGTTGTGTTTGTTTCTGTTTGTTTCCGTCACCCCTCCTTCATCTGGTGTTATTGATTGACTCTTGAGTGACTGTTGTGTTTGTTTCTGTTTGTTTACTTCTGTCTGTTTACCCTAGTTCTCTCATCCGTTGTTTCCCGTTTACTCTCCTGTTTGTTTACCCAGTTAGTCTCGCTATAAACTACTCATCCCTCGTTAAGTAAACATAATACTGGTATGGTTGAGTGGCACTTATCACCAGCTTATTATGTTGACAGCTCTCACTCGTGCCTGACACCCTGTACCTACACACACACACACACACACACACGTACACGTGCGTCCTTATCTTGCCTTATCTTGATCATTATGTGTGTGTGTGTGTGTGTGTGTGTGTGTGTGTGTGTGTGTGTGCTTACCAGCCGTCTCCACTTTCTCTTGGGGAATATATGGGAAAAGGAAGAAATCTCCAAGCTCTTAAATACACCTCCATCGTCAATATTTATAAGAACAATGAAGATCGGTCAGACTGTGGCAGCTACCGCGGGATCTCTCTACTGTCAGTAGCTGGTAAGATTACCGCCCGAGTCCTCCTAAACAGACTCCTACCTGAGGCGGAAAACTTTCTCCCAGAATCTCAATGTGGCTTTAGACCATCACGTGGCACCACTGACATGATCTTTGCTGCCCGCCAGATACATGAAAACTGCAGAGAACAGCGTCGTGACCTGTACTATCTTGGACAAAAGTTCGCTCCCTCTAGTAAAACTGAGACACGGGAATGAGTCTCCGAACTGACTTACCCTGATTGTTATCTGGTGCGGGTGTGCTGTGCGGGTCGATACTGCTTCAGTTTGGGAAGGAGCGAACTTTTGTCCACGATAGTGTACAATGTCTTCATCGACCTAACCAAGGCCTTCGACTAGGTCAACAGGGAAGCCCTCTGGCGGAACCTCAGCCGTTTTGGCTGCCCACCAAAATTCATCGTCATTGTGAGGCAACTCTACGATGACATGAACAGCAGTGTCCTGCACAATGGCACCCAATCTGAGTTCTTCCCCATCCAAATGGTGGTACAAGGATGTGTACTGGCATCAACTCCCTTTTACATTTTCTTGGCTGCCTTCCTTACTCGTGCCAGTGACAATTTAGCCGTCGGGGTGAACATCGAGTACCGGATGAAGGGTATTTTCAACATAAGACGACTCCAGGCAGGAACAAAGGTGTCGGCAGCTTCCATTACTGAACTTCGGTATGTAGACGACTTCACCCTTGTCACTCACACTGAACGCGACCTACAGATTCTCCTTCAACCTGCCCCTCGTTAAGTCACACCTACACCATCCATCCAGTTTAACGGTACACCTTCTCTTATGTTACCCACTTTCAGTATATCTCGGCTCCCACCACCACAGACATCGATGAAGAGATTCAACATCGGATCAGATGTGTTTCTCAAGCCTTTGGCAGACTCTGTAGCCATGTCTTCAGCTGTAGGGAACTGAAATTATCTACAAAGTTGCACGTATATCGAGCAGTAGTCTTCCCCACCTTTCTATATGGCAGCGAGACATGGGTCACACACAGGAGGCACGTCAAGGCACTTGAAAACTTTCACCAACGTAGTCTACGTTCCATCCTCCGATTTCGCTGGGAAGACAAGAGAACAAATGCCAATATTCTTGCTGACACCAACTGTAGGAGCATCGAGGCTACCATTATCCATGAACAACTACGATGGACTGGCCACGTTACCTGCATGGACGACAGTAGACTGCCAAAGCAGCTACATTACATTCACCTAACAAATAGTAAACGTAACGCTGGTGGACAACTGAAAGGTATAAGGATAGTCTTAAGACAAACCTGAAAAAGTACCAAATCGACCCCCTCACCTGGGAGACGATTACTCCACACCGTAACGCTTGGAGGAGCACCACACGAGAATGTGTCAATACTTTTGAGTTAACCAAACTGCATACCGAGGCAAACAAATGCCAACGCTGGAAAGACGTTGCCGCCGCCCCTCCCGCACTAGATGTAGCCCCCCACGCGTGCAACATCTGTGGACCACCCTGCCGGTCCCGTATCGGCCTCTTTAGTCACCTCAGAACTCACCGATGAAGGTGACATCCCTAATAACTCATATCATTGTCTCATAGCTGGATGATCTTCATACAAGATTCCGCGTGACAGTAAAGTAGTAGTAGTAGTGTCAGCAAATTAGCATTATTACCCACAGGTGTTTTAGGCAACAGGACCAAGTGAATATATCTCATCGTCTCTTCCTCTACAAACTACATTAACTACACACTTCAACAGGCGCCACAGAGAGAACTACCAGGCCGTGGGAGGCACACTTGTGAAGCACTTGGTTGTACATTTACTACCTGGGGTTATGGTAATTGGGGCACAGGTAAACAATTGCCAATTTACTGACAAAAATCCATAAAAGAGGCGGTAACAAGTTGTTTTAAGAAAGGCATACATACCCAGAGCCCAGACACACATACATGTACACACTTATATACATGTATACACGAATATATACACAAATATACATGTACATACATATATATAATGAGAGAGAGA
>NW_024742338.1:3083878-3087686 GCF_018991925.1 Homarus americanus
AGAGAGAGAGAGAGAGAGAGAGAGAGAGAGAGAGGCAGACAGACAGACAGTAGACCACAATAAAAACAACAATACCATCGTGTTATTAATAATTTACTAACCTACTCCAGTATGCAAATTAGCTCCACGTATGCAAATGATTTACGCTAAAGAGATCATTCGTAACTCTATTTAAGTCTTAAGTCGAGAAGTTGTGTCCTAAGGTGAGGTAAACCAGGATTAATATACAAAGCTTAAGCCTTCATTAACTAACAGGTATTTAAATAAAGCTTAAACCTTCATTAACTAACAGGTGTTTAAATAAAGCTTAGGTCTTCATTAACTACCAGGTGTTTAAATAAAGCTTAGGCCTTCATTAACAACGAGGTGTTTAAATAAAGCTTAAGTCTTCATTAACTACCAGGTGTTTAAATAAAGCTTAAGCCTTCATTACCTGGGAAATACTTGTACCTGTAACCCTTACCTGTATAATTAACCCCCCTACCCACCTCACCCGTTCCCCCGCCCTCTGTCTATTATGACTGACTGTAGACTGGTGTGGGTGACTGTAGACTGGCGTGGGTGATTGTAGACTGGTGTAGGTGATTGTAGACTGGTGTGGGTGACTGTAGACTGGCGTGGGTGATTGTAGACTGGTGTAGGTGATTGTAGACTGGTGTGGGTGACTGTAGACTGGTGTGGGTGATTGTAGACTGGTGTGGGTGATTGTAGACTGGTGTAGTGATTGTAGACTGGGTGACTGTATCGGGTGGGTGATTGTAGACTGGTGGGTGACTGTAGACTGGTGTGGGTGATTGTAGACTGAGGTGATGAGACTGTGACTGTAGACTGGCGTGGGTAACTGTAGACTGACGGGTGACTTTAGACTGGCGTGGGTGATTGTAGACTGGTGTAGGTGACAGACTGGGTGTGAGTAGACTGGTGTAGGTGATTGTAGACTGGGGGGTGACTGTAGACTCGTGTGGGTGACTGTAGACTCGTGTGGGTGACTGTAGACTCGTGTGGGTGACTGTAGACTGTGGGGTAACGTATCGGTGTGGGTGATTGTAGACTGGCGTGGGTAACTGTAGACTGGCGTGGGTAACTGTAGACTGACGTGGGTGACTGTAGACTGACGTGGGTGACTGTAGACTGGTGTGGGTGACTGTAGACTGGGTGACTGCAGACTGGTGTGGGTGACTGTAGACTGGTGTGGGTGACTGTAGACTGGCGTGTGGGTGACTGTAGACTGGTGTGGGTGATTAGACTGGTGTGGGTGACTGTAGTGGTGTGGGTAACTGTAGACTGACGTGGGTGATTAGACTGGTGTGGGGTGACTGTAGACTGGTGTGGGTGACTGTAGACGTGGTGTGGGTGACTGTAGACTGGGTGTGGGTGACTGTAGACTGGTGTGGGTGACTGGACTGGTGTGGGTGACTGTAGACTGGTGTGGGTGATTAGACTGGTGGGTGACTGTAGACTGGTGTGGGTGACTGTAGACTGGTGGGGACTAGACTGGTGGGTGACTGTAGACTGGCGTGGGTGACTGTAGACTGGTGGGGGACTGTAGACTGGTGGGTGACTGTAGACTGGTGTGGGTGACTGTAGACTGGTGTGGGTGACTGTAGACTGGTGTGGGTGACTGCAGACTGGCGTGTGTGTGACTGTAGACTGGTGGGTGACTGTAGACTGGTGTGGGTGACTGTAGACTGGTGTGGGTGACTGTAGACTGGTGTGGGTGACTGTAGACTGGTGTGGGTGACTGTAGACTGAGCTAGGGCGTGGTCAGGTAGCTTCAGTCATCACTATAATACAACACACGTGAGTCTCTCTTTACCTGTACATTAAATCAACTCTAATGCAACACCTGGCGTAATTAGCGTGTTGCAAGCTGACCTCTTCTACCCATCAACTAGAAGGACCACTTTTTACAACACTATTCCTCCACCTTGTTTATATACGTCCTTGTAATTCGTGACGTCATTAACTTTATTCGTGACGTCATTAACTTTATTCGTGACGTCATTAACTCCTATTCGTGATGTCATGAACTGTAAATCGTGGTGTTATATGTAATTCTTGATGTCATTAACCGTAATTCGTGACGCCATTAACTTTATTCGTGACGTCATTAACTTTATTCGTGAGGTCATTAACTGTAATTCGTTATGTGATAATTGCTATTTATTATGTCATTACTTTATTGGTTAGGTTAGGTTAGGTTAGTGCCCAACAAAATAATCACACAACTTACTCAACAAATGTGTATGTATGTATATATGTATGTATGTATGTATGTATGTATGTATGTAGATGTGTGAGCTGTATGTATGTTATGAGCCCCTAAAAAAGATATAAAAAGCACACAAAGTCTTAAAACCCCATTATATTAAGAGCGAAGTGTGTGTGTGTGTGTGTGTGTGTGTGTGTGTGTGTGTGTGTGTAAATTTGTAATTCCATTACGATATAATACCTACCACTCCCCTACTACCACCTACCACCTCACCACCACACATTCACCACCACCACAATGACCCACTACAAGAGACATAAACTTCCAACTCTGCCCCATATCTCATCCATAAACAAAAAAATATATTCATTTCAAGGTCAATCATCCATCCACACAAGAGTGGATGATGAAGGTGGTGTCAAAGGGAGTGGCGCTGGTGGGGTGATGACGTCAATAAGCCGTCCGTGTGTGGGGGTGTGGGAGGGGTGATGATAGGGTGTGGTAGGGAGGCTGTGAAGGAGAGAGATTGTTGTGTGGGTGGGTGGTGGGTGTGTGTGGGTGTGTGTGGTGGTGTGTGTTGGTGGTGGTGGGTAGTAGTGGTGGTGGGTGGTGGTGGTGGTGGTGGTGGTGGTGGTGGTGTGTGTGTGGTGGTGGGTGGTGGGTGGTGGGTGGGTGGTGGTGTGTGGTGGTGGTGGTGGGTGGGTGGTGGTGGTGGTGGGTGGTGGTGGTTTTGTGGTAGTTGTGGTGGTGGTGGTGGTGGGTGGTGTGTGGTGGTGGTGGTGTGGTGGTGGTGGTGGTGGTGGTGGTGGTGGTGGTGGTGGTAGTTGTGAAAGCAATACAAAATAAACAGGTAAGAATTGTCACCACAACTGCGCTGAAATATTGAGACAATCACGAGGGAAAAATTAACTCATAAATCTGGAAACAAGGTGAGGTGAGGTGTGGAGGTGTGAGGAGGTAGGTGAGGAGCGGTGTGAGGTGAGGTGAGGTCACACAAACACAGGGGGAGGGGCTGGAGGGCGTGGCTGATGACGATCTATTAATATTCCGGGAGTGGAAATTTGAGTCTGTTTGTCATGGTGGTGGTGAAGACTGGTCATCGATAATATGATAATAATAAATAATAACATAACATTATTTTATTATTATTATTATTATTATTTCAGGTATTGTTTACATCAACACCTATAGCCTTCAATTTAATCAGTGTGTGTGTGTGTGTGTGTGTGTGTGTGTTCAGGTAAAGCTTCCAGGACGTACTCATCAAAAAAGCGTTCAGTACACACTACAGGGCCACCACTTGATGATGATGATGGTGATGATGATGGTGATGATGATGATGATGATAGGTGATGATTTGATGATGGTGGTGATGATGATGATGATGGTGATGATGGTGATGGTGATGATGGTGATGGTGATGATGGTGATGATGATGGTGGTGATGATGATGATGATGGTGATGATGTAGGTGATGGTGATTAGTAGATGATGATGGTGATGATGATGATGATGATGATGATGATGATGATGATGATGATGATGATGGTGGTGGTGATGGTGATGAGCAATACGTAACTGAACGAAGCACAATGA
>NW_024742338.1:3087786-3097786 GCF_018991925.1 Homarus americanus
ATCATTGTGCTTCGTTCCAGTTACGTATTGCTCACATGTCTAACCTCATCATAAATCACACATGTCTCCTCATAAATATGTCTAACCTCTAAGTCATAAACCATATGTTAACCTCATGCATAAACCACGTATATATCATAAATGTATCATATATTATCCATTATAAACCACACATGTCTATTATTGTTATAAACCACACATGTCTAACATCATTATAAACCACACATGTCTTTCCTTCATAGACCACACTGTCTATTATCGTATAAACCATGTCTAACTATCATTACATAAACCACACATGTCTACACTCATGTAAAACACACATGTCTAACTTTCATTATAAACCACACATGTCTAACCTCATATAAACCACACATGTCTAAACTCATTATAAACCACACATGTCTAATATCATTATAAACCACATGTCTATCATTATAAACCACACACATATCTAACACTCATTATAAACCACACATGTCTGGCCTCATTATAAACCACACATGTTTATCTATTATAAACCACACATGTCTAACCTCATTATAAAACTCACATGTCTGCCTCATTATGAACCACATGTTATTTCATAAACCACACACATTTTTATCATTAGCCACATGTCTAACACTATTCATAAACCACACTTGTCTAACATAGTTATAGGAGCACTGTCTATCATGCTATAAACTACACATGTAACATCATGTAAAACCACATGTCTATCTATTCATAAACCATGTCTAGCCTCCATCTTAAACACACATGTCTACTCCATCTATAAACCACACATGTCCCTTTCTTACATAAGCACACATGTCTCCTAACATGTAAGGACCTTATTTACTCAGATCGACCATACCTCACGTTGACCTCTGCAACCCCGCCAGGTGTTTCTGCCTTAAATAGGGCACAGTGCTGTCCGTCCATCCGGTGAGTGTGTCGCTAGTGTCAAGTGGGTCGTCCTTTGTAACTCTATGTAAACAAAAAGAACAGAACACAAAGAATAAGGTTTACACAAGTTCACTGTTCTACGTTAGGTTCTGTTTTGGTTAATATTGTTTAGGAGGACTTGTGCGGAGGATGGAGGGATGATAGGAATATTGATTATGTTTAATATACTGTTCTGTGCCTCCTTGTATAGCTACAGGTGTGCTTTATGCCTCCTGTATAACTACGGTGGACTGTGCCTCCCTGTATAACTTCGGTTTGGACTGTACCTCCCTATAACTACAGTGGACTTACCTCCTGTATATACTACGTTGGTCTGTACCTCACTGTATATCTGAGTGGGCTGTACCTCCCTGTATAACTACGATTGGACTGTACCACCCTGTATAACTTCTGATGGATGTACTCCTTGCTTGTAGCTTCAGTTGGCACTGTACCTTCCTGTATAACTACAGTGGTTTTCTTTCTGTATATATTCAGTGGACTGTTCCTCCCTGTATAACTACAGTGGACTGTCCTCCTAACTTTCTGATGGACTGTTGCTCCCTGTGTAACTACGTTGGACTTTACTCTCTGTATATGTTTAGTGGACTGTACGTCCCTGTCTCATGCAGTGGACTATGCCTCCCTGTATATCGGTGGTGTCCTCCCTATATACTACGGTGTACTGTACCTTGTGTATAACTACGGTGGGAGTGTACCTCCTGTATATTCTACGGTGTGCTGTACCTCCCTGTATAGCTACGTGTGCTGTCCTGTTTTACAGTGGTTTCCTACCACTTCCTGTTAACTACAGTGGACTGTCTGCCTGTGCTCTTCAGGGTGGACTATGCCTCCTGTAACTACAGTGGACTGTACCTCCTGTTATGCTACGGTGGACTGTCCTCCTGTATAACTACGGTGGACTGTACCTCCTGTGTACTTACGGTTATGCTGTGCCACCCTGTATATAAGTAGGGTGTACTGTACCTCCTGTATAGCTACGGTGTGCTTTGCCTCCCTGTATATTGCTACGGTGTCCTTGTCCTCCCTGCTGCTTCGTGTCTTTGCAGCACCCTGTATCTTAGTGTACTGTGCCACCCTGTATAACTTCAGTGTGCTGTACCCTGTATAGCTACGGTGTGCTGTACCTCCCTGTATAACTACAGTGTACTGTACCTCCCTGTATAACTACGGTGGACTGTCTCCTGTATAGCTACGGTGGTTTCTTCCTCCCTGTCTATTTAGAGTTTGTTTTACCCTGTTTATGCAGTGTGCTGTGCCACCCTGTATCTTCGGTGTATGTGCCTCCTATGTATAACTACAGTGTGCTGTACCTCCCTGTATAACTCTGGTGTTTTGTTCCTCCTGTATCTTCAGTGTGCTGTCCCACCCTATATAACTACAGTGTGCCTTGACCCTATATAACTACGGTACTGTACCTCCCTGTTATAACTACGGTGTGCTGTCACACCTATATAACTTTCGGTGTGCTGTCCCTATATAACTACGGTGTGCTGTACCTCCTGTATCTTCGGTGCTGTCACCTATATAACTACAGTGCCTACCCTATAACTACGTGCTGTACATTCGTGTATAACTACGGTGGACTGTGCAGACGATACCTTCTACACTAACGGGCACCTGGTTTTACTTTTTACTGGTTATAAAGTGACGTTGCATCTGCATTACTTATTTTACTGAGATTCATCTGCCGCCTTATAAAGTGACGTTGCATGTCCTGGTGCGTCTGGTGTGTTTATAGAAATTGAAGTCAACCTACTAACCTACGACTAGAGTTCCGCCCATGTCTGGTCTCTTAGCAACTGTTACTACAAGAAGACGTGATTGGTTTGGCATTATTAAGGACCTGCGACGCTTGCAATAAACAGATGAACTATGCCGACAATTCTACACAATATCCTCCTCCTGTCACTATATAACACCGACTTAACTCTGACCCTTCAAGTCTTACGTCCTATTACGAGTCACGAAGGCAAGCATGCTTCCTGTTGGGCGCTGTAAACGCTTTTGCACTTCGCCATGCACAGGATGCAAGGAGTGCCCAGTAAACTAGCACCCTCGCCGGGCAAATATGAAAAAAATATTCTGAAGACGTTGTATTGGCTGACCTGCTTATAGAAAAGTGCCGCCACATCAACACCTTAACTGTTTTTCCAAGTTTTCAATATGATTTTTTTCTCAAGTGAATAAACGAAAAAAACATTGAAAAGAGGAAAATAATTGATAGGTCAATTAGACAAACATCATCACTAAATGAAATACTGAAACAAGATAAGGCGTCATCCCAGTACGCGTTAAACCTGTTGTAAAACACTGTACCACATTTAATAAACATAAACTAGTAACAAGCAACGCGGTTTAGTTACAGGTTTGAAATCGAACATTTTCAAAGGTTCCATTCCAGGGCAAGAACGTTTCTAATATCTCCTCTCCTATCACAAACGTTTCCCACCACCTTCCATCTATTCAAGAACTTTCCCAATGCCTGTGTATCTCGGTATTTGATCATCTTGGATTAAGACCAAATGTCACAAGCAAAATACTCGCCCTTCCTCCTCACCTTTACGCTGTCAAACAAACCTTCAAATGTCTGAGACGCCCACTCCGCCTCCGGAGAGTCAGACTGCTCGAAGGACGCCGGCCACTGATCTATCCGGACTCCGAAATACAGGGGGTGTAAGAAGGAGGGTGAGGAGTGAGGAGGCAGGAGGAGGAATGAGGACAGGAGTAGTGATGAAGGAGTGAGGACAGGAGTAGTAATGGAAGAAGAGTGGAGGGATGGAGTAGGGGAGAGTGAAGGAGAGAAATAGTGATGGAGGGTGAAGAAGCGAAATATAAAGGACGGGGGATGAGAAGGAGTAGTGAGAAGGAAGAAGAGAAAGGGGAGAGTAGGAGGGGGAGGGAGGGGGGAGGGAGGAGGAATATACTAAGAGACGTGAAGGACTGAGAAACGGTCACAAGGACACCTGGAAGGAGATGAGATGCCTTGGGGGTCACGCCATTCTGCCTCCCCCACCTACCCTACCCCACCAGTCTGCAGCTGCGGATACGTAATCCCCATGAAAAACAGGATGTTGTGTTTGGATTGTGAAAAAAAAGACTGAGAAAAGATGAGTGTCTGGTGTACCGAGGGGTTTGTTTTATGCTGGTGGTACAAAATGCATAGCAGGTGATATCTGACCTACTGTACGTGCCTTGTGTAGTGTTCCTTTATAGTTACTGAAGAAGGAGAAACAGTTGATCGTCTGAAGATTCGCCTCTCTCACACTACCAGTTTATTTCACTTAAAACTTAGCCACACTAACTGTAACCTGGCCTACCTTATCAATTTAGCACAAACTAAATTGACCTAACTCAGCCAACCTAGCCTAAACTGACCTAACATAACTAAACCTAAACTAACCTCCCCTAACCTAAGTCAGAGTTAGAGTGTTTGAATCATCAGGTGAAATAAGCTAAGGGGGGATCATGTCTTCATGTGATCCGAAGAAATGAAAATGAACTAGCATAAATGATCCGCGCGCATACACACACACACACACAATGACAACAAAGACAATTGTATCACAATAAGGAAGGAAAGCTCAGATGATACAGTTCAAATGACAGAAAATCCTAACCTGGATAAAGGAGAGACATGAGGAAGGAAGGGTTCAGTGAGTCACAGCACTGAGTAATGTCATACACATCGGTAAGGAGAACTACGGACATCTGCTGTGGGGTGGTGCAGGAAGAGGGGGAGGAGGAGGAGAAGGGGGGGGGACAGTAAGAAGAGAGAGAGGGGGATAGAGAGAGGGAAGGTAGAGAGAGGATAGGAGAGAGGTTAGTTAGGATGGATTGGTTTAGTTAATAAATTTTAGAAAGCTTGGTGCAGTTTGCCTGTGGCTTTGAGTAATTCAGTCAGGGTAGGGGAGAGTGACGGGAGGAGAGGGGGAGGAGGGGAGGAGGGAGGGGGGGATATGGACAGGACAATAGCTTTGGGGGAGGAGACAAGAGAGGGATGAGAGCGCAAGAGTAGTAAGGGGTGGAGAGGAAAGGTGGTGAGAGAATAGAAGGGGAGGGATAAAGATGATGAAGTAGATAAGAGAGAAGTAGTTAGTGATCTAAAGAAAGATAGAGAAAGTGTGTGTGTGTGTGTGTGTGAGTGTGTGTGTGTGTGTGTTAGTGTTGACTGACAGAGAAGACACAAAACGTTCAAGCACATCGATCTCAATTAAATTCTCAGGACGTCACACAGTTCGTCTTTCACTAAGTAACATAAGCGTTTGTTTGTCACGTTCGTCATAGTAATTATGGTTGGGTAATGGTAGTCATGGTGGTAGATGATGTTTTATGATGAGAATTGGTTATGATGGATGGTAGATATTGTGGTGATGGTTGTAGATGGTGATTTATGGTGGGTGTGATTCTGGTGGGGTGATTATGGTGGGTTATTATGGTAAGTGGTAGTTTTGGTGATGTAGTGGTTGTGGCAGTATAATAGTGTTTATGGTGATGGTGGTAGATGGCGTTTATGGTGAATTATAATGGTTTTATGGTGGATGGTTTATAGTTTGTTTATCTTACCTTAAACAAACGCAAGATAAAGACACCATCGAATGTAAAACAATATCTCGCTGACACACACACACACACACACACACACACACACACACACACACACACACACAGAAACTCGAACGGATGCCAGACCAACAGACTAATCATCCTACTTCCAAAAAAGTAACATGGCCAGGTAGTATAGGGTCACCAAGAGAAAGATGACTCTCCCCTCACCTCCTGTCAACAAGGTTCATGTTACTCCCTCACTAGGATGAATCACTGTCAGGATACAACACCTACTTAATGTGAGAATTAGGATACATACACATATTTAAATGAGAAATCACCTATCTTATATGATAACTAGGATACACCTACTTAAATGTTACTTAAAGGATATATATGTTTATAAGTGACACTACAAATGTTTTTCAAGTCTTATATAAGTAGTGAATTTTAAACCCTGAAAGAAAATATATGTGTTTTTATTTTTTTATTTTTTATTCAGGTAAATTCGTCAGCTGTTTGGTCCAGGACAGTAGATGTGACGTCATCCTACAAATAAATGCCTATAATTTCAAACTACTTATTAAAGTTAATCATAGGAAGTGCCTAAAATTAACACCAGCCTCTGAAATTCTCTAAATATTGTATTTATACAGAGGTGAACCTGGGGCTAAGAGAGAAAGAAACTGATATATAGGACAAAATAAAAAAGCAGACGTGTTTGAAGGTGCATCATAACAAAGACACACCTCGTCTTGTAAACCCCTAAGGTACTGTACATCTACACTATTAAGAACCACTTTCAGGTCTACTTCTTTACCGTAAACCACAAGAATTACTGTACTAGGTTGGTGAGGCAGTGGACTCACACGCCCAATACACCTTTGTAGTGGAGTCACACGCCACAGTACGCCTTTGTAGTGAGTCACATGCCACAGTACGCCTTCTGCAGTAAGTTGCGTCACGTCAAGATACGCCCTACTCATCATCCGCTGAATCATAGCCAACACCACCATCATATGCTGGGCATGATGTCATGGATCAGGTTAAGCGGTCTATATTTGGCAGGAAAAGTTTGTTTTACTCATCACCGCTTAGGTTCTGAAGTCTAAATTTGGCGAGAAATGGAACATTTTACAGGCGATGACTTGGCCAGTGAGGAAATAAGGTGAGTCGTGAGCAGTAGTATATGAGTGTGACCTTTAACACGCGGGTTCACAGCTCTCGTGGGATTTATGACGTGTTGGACGCACTGATGAAAACAAACTCTACCAGACAAAATATCACAGACATTTCCCCATCCGACTGAATAAAATCCCATACAAACTCAACAAAATCCTCTTGAAAAAATCACTCGACTAATTTTCACAATATATAACCCTATTAGACTATATCTACTGTACATAATGCCAGCACCAAGACAACAACAAACCCGGGTAGTACACTCTGAGGGAAAGGTGTGACCCCCGCGTCCTCAATAATACTCAAAGGGTTGGAAGTGTCATGTGATCGCAAGTCCCAGAAACACGGATCCTTCCATTATGTTTCTTTGTCACCCATGGTCAAAATACAATAGGTATGTATAGAGTCACGGACGGATTAAGGCCTGTGTTCTGTCCACTTGGTTCGTTGGTGGTGTGTCACGGACGGGAGGATGGCAGGATAGACAGCCGGACGGAAGGAAGACTCCTTTATCTCCGTTCCGCTAGAGCCGTGGAATACTTGAAACTCAATAACATCCAACTAGCCCAAGATTCAAGTCGTAATATCCTGTTAGGTTAGGTTAGGTTAGGTTAGTTGAGGTTAGGTTAGGTCAAGGCAGGTGAGGTGGTATTTTCTGCTGCAGTCGACACGTTGTGGTTTTGTCGCGTGGCCTGAGCACTGGGATCCAAGGTCACAGATCTATTTGGGAGGTACGAAGAATCACCTGAGTTAGGAGACAATTATATATATACCTCCCTTCCTGGCGAATCTTTTGTACCCGACGCTAGTGAGTTCTGGTCCCATAAACACATCATTAACGTCTCCTACACACACACAGCAGGTCGCCTCAAAACCCTAATATGACCACCAAAACATAATTAACGAGCCTCAACGTCAACAAAAGTCATAAGACTGTACATGTTGTCTCATTACTAAGTTCAAGGAGGAAGAACCACAACGTAAGCTGAGGTTCCGGAGTTCTGGCCTGTTGCTGGATACCTGTTGTCAGGGACGCCATGATTAGAATTTGGCGGGAGGACAAGAATTTGGCGGAGGACAAGAATTTGGCGGGAAAAATGGCGTCACGGTCCTGGGATGAAATTTGGCTGGTGTAAATACTCAAGGTCACCTACCTACGCTAATCTCTCTGACACATGAACAAAACACGATCTATCTAGTGACGGGGCAATATTGTTCACACTAAGAAGCTGAACAAATATAAAATAATGTTTCATTGTTCATCTGAGTTTTTTTATAACAATTCAAATTAGTTTTGGTGAAGGTTAGGTTAGATTAATGTGGAGAGGTGAGGTTAAGTTAAGAGTAGAGGAGGTTAGGGTTAATAGGGAGAGATAAGGTTCTGTTGGAAAAAGTGGGTTCAGTAAGATTAGATTAGGTTAGGTTAGGTTAGGTTAGTTAGATTTAGTTCAGATTGGTAATGTAGAGAATTGTTCTGGGTTTTGTCTTGAAATATACACATTATTGTACTGAACTCTGTATTGACTTTGTTTTATATATCAATCGACGTGTTTTTGTTAACAGTTGTTCATATGTACATTTTGGTCTCCTAGAACAGACGAAGGGTTGTAACAGTTAGTTAGTGTGTGTGTGTGTTAATCGTAAGTTGTGTCTTGAGTCAATTTTGTAAAGTCAATTCGTTCAACAAAAATCCAGTGGAAGAAAGCGATGGTGATGAAGATGATGATGTAAGAGATGATGATGGTGATGATGGTAGGATAGATGGAGATAGATGGTGATGATGATGAAGATGGAGGATGATGATGTAGATGAAGGATGATGAGGTGGTGGTGATGGTGGATGGTGAGAGATGATGCAGATGATGATAGGGGGAGATGATGATGATGGTGACAGATGGTGGTGATGAAGATATGCAGTGATGATGATGATGGATGGTGATATTGAGTGTGGTGGTGGGACAGACGACGGCGGATGACGACGACGCATGACGACGGCGATGATTGATTGATTTAAGACGACGGTGAAGATGACGACGAGCCATTTGCAAGACGACGGTGACCATTTACTTACCATTTATTTATTTGACGACGACAAGATTTATTTCATTTATTTATTTTATGACATATTTTTATTAGACAGACGCATTTTATATACCATTTATCGAGATTTATATATTTAAAAGCATTTTGACATGATGATGGTGACGATGGAGGATGACAGATGACGACAAGATGATGCAGACGATGATGGCAAGAGACATGATGGATAAAGGATGACAAGATGTGAGATGGAGGATAGGCAGATGATACACTTACGAGAGAACTTTTCACAGATTCTATCAACTAAAATGACCGAAGGATTTACCGTCTCCTGGTTGTGGAAACTTTCGTGATAAATTTCCCGGTTGACACCACCACAATCACCCATAAACCCTACCCCACCACCACCACCCTCACCACCACCCCACATGGAAAGTGACAGATGACGTCGTGTTTACACCATCAGTACACACTACACCAGATGACCAGAATTATGTTACACCACACAGAAGAACATGATGAGCCTCCACTTCTCAACTCTAAGTTATTTACATATATATACATACATACATACATACATACATACATACATACATACATCATCTTTTAACAACAACTTCTCGTGTCGGATATAATTCAATATATTTAACAGACCAAGAGAGAGATAGAGGAGAGAGAGAGGGGGGGGGAGAGAGAGAGAGAGAGAGAGAGAGAGCTACCCTTCACCCGGGTATTGTTAGGTTGAGTCTTTTAAACTTTGGACACCAACAACAATTTTTGGTTTTAATATAAACACTTTCTAAAGGATGATGTTATAACCCTTAGCTGTGTGTGTGTGTGTGTGTGTGTGTGTGTGTGTGCGTGTGTGTGTGTGTGTCCTAACTCTAACGCAAGTGGAGCTGGTTCATGGCTGATTATTTTGAGGCAGTTGGGTACACGCCTCCTGTTCACCGCCCGCCTACCAACAAGTGGGCGACCCATCATTCACAATCATTCACGACGCTCTCGTATCTGAACACTTAGGTTGACAGCCAAAGAGGCCAGGCCAGGCCAGGCTGGCAGGGGCGACAGATATCTCCTTCCTTATTCTCGCATGAACGGTGACGGGTCGGCGGTCCGGTCTGACAGGCCTAATAGTGGTTCCCAGTCCTGACAGGCCCTACACAAGTGGTCCCCTAGTCCTGACAGGCCCTAATACTAGTGGTCCCCAGTCCTGACAGGCCCTAATACTAGTGGTCCCCGGTCCACAAGCCCCAGTACTAACCGGCCCTAGAGTACTC
>NW_024742338.1:3105286-3112786 GCF_018991925.1 Homarus americanus
GCAAAAATTAATATAAAAGTCAATAAAACAGGGAAATCACACTAAAAAAAAAACACACACACACAAACCACGAAAAACCACCACAAAAACAATAAAAAAAACACTACAACTACTTTTAGTGCCCCCCGCCTCCCCCCTCCTCCAAAGCACCTCACTCAAACGTTAAGATGCTGTCGTCTCAGAGTACCCAGATACCCGGAGTGATAACGACGATGGAGAGCTCCCTACTGGCGCCTCCGTGTCCTATAGAGACTAACGGGGATTGTGAGGGTATTAGGTCCCTCCTGGCTCCTCCCTGCCCCATGGAGGGAGGAGAGGAGTGTGCTGGAAGCGTTAACTGTACCATGATCTCTTCACAGCCCGGTGCTACTATCGTCTCTCCTATACTTCTCTGCCTCACTGGTGTCATTGGTAGGTCTGTCTGTTTGTGAATGTTCTCTCTCTCTCTTGTTTTTCCTTGTGTATTATGCTTACTCACGGGCGAAGTAAACACTGTACTGTCATGCTTGCTTAGGGGGGGTCCAAAATATGCTCACTCAGGGGATCAGAAGTATATAAGATGCTCATTTAAGGGCCTATTTACCTTTATAGACACGTTACGCTCGTTGCAGGTCAGGTGTGGGCGCTGTGTTATCTGTACGGCAACACAAGACGGCAGAACACCCGCACCGTCTTCTATGTCTTCCTCTGTACACTCATCTGGACGGACTTCGTGGGCAAGATAATCACCACACCTCCTGCCATCATCTCCTACGCCTACGGTGCCTGGGTGGGCGGGGTGAGTACTGGGTGGGCGGGGTGAGGACTGGGTGGGCGGGGTGAGGACTGGGTGGGGTTATTGCTATTTTGTGTGTCACGCTCACTCAGGGGCACTAGATAAATGGGGTTACTATGAATCTATATCTTATGCTGGCTCAAGGGCACTGAGTGGGCGGGGCCATTTATAATGTGTCATGCTTATTCAAGGGGGCTGAAAAGGCGGGGTTAATGTACAGTAATTTAGAGGCAAGAAGAGATGAGATTAAATTCATTACATATGTTATATTCTTGTTTAGGGGCAGAAGGCCGGATTAATGACATGCTCGTTCAGGGGCAAAAAAGGGGCGGGATTAATGACAACTGCTCATTCAGGGGCAAAAAAGGGGGCGGGATTAATGACAAATGCTCATTCAGGGGCAAAAAGGGGGCGGGATTAATGACAAATGCTCATTCAGGGGCAAAAAAGGGGGCGGGATTAATGACAAATGCTCATTCAGGGGCAAAAAGGGGGCGGGATTAATGACAAATGCTCATTCAGGGGCAAAAAAGGGGGCGGGATTAATGACAAATGCTCATTCAGGGGCAAAAGAAAGATATCATAAAAGTTACCATGCCATGTGTTGCCTTCCTCGTAACAGAAGGCTATGTGTGACTACCACGGGTTCTCCATGGTGCTGGTGAGCATGTTGACCCACTTCACCGTGTCTGCCATGGCCGTCGAGAGGTTCCTGGGTATCTGTCAGGGTTACTTCTACAGCAGGAACGTCACACCTACCCGCTGCAGGTGAGTCATCCCCCCCCCTCCCTACACCCCATGGTCATTACTCAGTTTTTACAGGATTCTTACATTTTCAGAGGTTAGGTAATTCTTGAAAGGTCGTACGTTCTGATAAGGTCGGACGTTGTTAAAAGGTCGTATGCAGTCAAAAGGTCGTACGTTCTGATAAGGTCGTACGATCTGATAAGGTCGTACGTTCTGATAAGGTCGTACGTTCTGATAAGGTCGTACGTTCTGATAAGGTCGTACGTTCTGATAAGGTCGTACGTTCTGATAAGGTCGTACGTTCTGATAAGGTCGTACGTTCTGATGAGGTCGGACGTTCTGATAAGGTCGTACGTTCTGATAAGGTCGTACATTCTGATGAGGTCGTACATTTCAAAGGGAGGGAAAAAAGAAGAGAGAGGAGGAGGAGAAGAATGGAGTCTGGTGGAGTGTACTGGGAGCGTATAGGGAGCGTGGTAGAGCCTAATAAGAGTGCCTGGAGCATAATATTAATTGAGATTTAACATATCCGACAGTGATCATTGTGACAGGGAGTCGAGCCTCTCATGGTGCTCTTGACCCCGACGAGAAACTCTGTAACTCAGCCAAAATTATATAACGATGGAAATAACAGAAATAACATAAAATAACATAGATATAACATAAAAATAACATAAATAACAAATAATAGAAATAGCATAAAAATAACATAAATAAAAAATAACAAAAATAAGAAAAATAACAATAAATATCTAAAAATATCACAAAAATAACACAGAAATAACAAAATACAAGATAACAGTTTATTTTAAGATGACACCATTTACAAACTCTGAGCTATGGTAATAATCACACAAGGTAAAAGTTATCTAAGGTCCTGTATCTAAATATAATAACTAAAACTATCAGATAAGAGATAACAAGCTGATAACACACTGTCATCTATATGGTATACAACAATGTAAACAATATGTATGTGTGTGACGTATGTAAACAATATGTATGTGTGTGACGTATGTAAATCCCACAGTGACGTGTATGTAAACAATGTGACGTCATAGTGGGTGTATGGAGTTCGTCAGGGCATTTAATTTCTACCAAAGTCTATAGAGAATAATACTACCCCATGTGTTGGATTTATTTCCCATTTATGTTGCTGATCCGAGGGTTATTTTTCCACGTTGTATAAAGTCAATTGCCGGGAAATAAGTTAATAAGAGTTTGTGGTGATGTCTGCTCTAGTTTATATTTTGTTCGTACGCAAAATAATGTGGAATTTTTTTGTTTTTTTCTATTATGGTACATAGAGAGAGAGAGAGAGAGAGAGAGAGAGAGAGAGAGAGAGAGAGAGAGAGAGAGAGAGAGAGAGAGAGAGAGAGAGAGAGAGAGAGAGAGAGAGAGGACGATTGCATATATCCATGTTGATGAAATTACCATAAAAGAACATTGACCCCCTTCTCCTCCTCCCCCTCTCCTCCCTCCTCCCACTCCACCCCCCTCCTCCTCCCCCTTCCCTCGGTCACAATAAAACCAGATCTTAACACGGATCTTGTAAGGACAATATCCGGGTTAAGAAATGGCTCTGGAATTCATGAGATGAGGGTTAGGAAGGGGTAGAAAGGGGGTAGGGGTGTAGGAGGGGGTAAGAGGGGCGAGTAGGGGGGAGTAGGGGGGAGTTAGGGGAGCGAGTAGGGGGGAGTAAGGGGGGAGTAAGGTGGGGTAGAAGACGAAGGTGTGGAGAAGTCGTCCCTCCAGTGACAAATTACGTAAACCTTAAATAAACAAACCGGAGATGAAGGCGTCAGGTGATAATATTTGTGTTGTCCTTGTTGTTGTTATTGATGAGAAGAATTGGTTGAAAAGGTTTATTTTATCTTGGAAATAATAATAATAATAATAATAATAATAATAATAATAATAATAACAATAATAATAATAATAATAATAATAATAATAATAATAACAATAATAATAATAATAATAATAATAATAATAATAATAATAACAATAATAACAATAATAATAATAATAATAATAACAATAATAACAATAATAATAATAATAATAATAATAATAATAATAATAATAATAATAATAACAATAATAACAACACTCATATTACAGGACTCGGTTAATTTATCATAATATCCTATATAAATTAAACTTCAATACCCACAATTAACTTAATTAATTTATAGCACAGACAGACGGCAATGAATAAACATGATAAATTACCCACACACGAACGAACAATGAAACAAGCGAACCTCATTAATGGGATAATGTAACACAAAGAGGATCTATCAGGGGAGGAATACAGGGGAGGAGTTAACAGGGGAGGAGCTATCAGGGGAGGAGCTATCAGGGGAGGAGCACGGGAGGAACTATCAGGGGGAGGAGACAGGGGAGGAGTTAACAGGGGAGGAACTATCAGGGGAGGAGCAATAGGGGAGGAGCTATTAGGGGAGGAGTTAACAGGGGAGGAGCACAGGGAGGAGCTATTAGGGGAGGAGCACAGGGGAGGAGCACAGGGGAGGAACTATCAGGAGAGCACAGGGGAGAGACAGGGGAGGAGCACAGGGAGGGTTGGGGAGGGCATAGGGAGGAGTTAACAGGGAGGAGCAAGCAAGGGGAGGAGCTATCAGGGGGAGGAGCACAGGGGAGGAGCACAGGGAGGAGCTATCAAAGGGAGGAGTTAACAGGAGGAGGAGTTATCAGGGAGGAGCACAGGGGAGGAGACAAGGGAGGAGCACAGGGGGGAGGAGGAGCAAAGGAGGAGCACAGGGGAGGAGTTATCAAAGGGAGGAGCACAGAGGAGTTAACAGGGGAGGAGCACAAAGGAGGAGCAAGGAGGAGTACAGGGGAGGAGCACAAAGGGAGGAGCACAGGGGAGGAGTATCAGGAGGAGGGGCAGAGGAGGAGAGGGGAGTCAAGGAGGAGCAAGGGGAGGAGTTATCAGGGGAGGAGTTAGCAGGGAGGAGTACAGGGGAGGAGCACAGGGAGGAGTTACAGGAGGAGGAGTTATGGGGGAGGAGAACAGGGGAGGAGACAGGGGAGGAGCATAGGGGAGGAGCAGGGAGGAGCACAGGGAGGAGTAGGGGGAGGAGCACAGGGGAGGAGCACAGGGGAGGAGTACAGGGAGGAGTTATCAAAGGGAGGAGTTAACAGGAGGAGGAGTTATCAAGGAGGAGCACAGAGGAGTGGAGGAGCAAGGGAGGAGGGAACGGAGGAGGAGCACAGGAGGAACAAAGGGAGGAGCACAGAGAGGAGACAGGGGAGGAGACAAAGGGAGGAGCAGAGGAGAGCACAGGGAGGAGTATCAGGGGAGGAGCACAGGGGAGGAGTTACAGGAGGACAAGGAGGAGCAGGAGGAGGAGCACAGGGAGGAGTATCAAAGGGGGGGAGTAGGGGGAGGAGCTATCGGGGAGGAGCACAGGGGAGGAGTAAAGGGGAGGAGACAGAAGGAGGAGCACAGGAGGAGGAGTACAAAGGGGGAGTTAACAGGGGAGGAGCACAGAGGAGGAGTACAGGGGAGGAGCTATGGGGAGGAGCACAGGGAGTTATCAAAGGGAGGATCAAAGGAGAGTTAACAGAGGAGAGTTAACAGGAGGAGTTATCAAAGGGAGGAGTTAACAGGGGAGGAGTTATCAAAGGAGAGAATAGGGGAGGAGTTAACAGAAGGAGGAGTAACAGGAGGAGGAGTTATCAAAGGAGGAGTTATCAAAAGGAGGAGTTAACAGAGGAGGAGTACAGGGAGGAGTTATCAAAGGAGGAGTTAACAGGGAGGAGTTATCAAAGGAGGAGTTAACAGGGGGAGGAAGGGATGGAGCATCAGGTTATTTATCAAAGCTGTGACCTTAATCCTTGACCTAATATCACCCAAATCATAAGGCCTCTAGATGCTCTCATGGTTAATACATACACCAGTTAATGGACTGTTGTTTGTCCGTCCTCGAGTTATCCGACGAACAAAACAGATTTTCAAAAGATAGGCTTGAAATCTGACTCCATGTCCTCCCACCTGAAAACATAAGCACTGTAAACACTATCTTGGTACACACACACACACACACACACACACACACACACACACACACACACACACACTCGCTGGATTGAGTAACTTCTGCCACAAGACTTGGACTCGTTATATTGGCACACCGGACTTACGTGTGCTAAAATAATTACCTGGAAACCCATTATAGGGCATTACCGTGATGAGGTGGTAGTGGTGATGTGGGCGATACTGTGGGTTTGTAGTGTGGGTCGGGTCTCTACCTACCTCCACTGACACGACGTTGAAAATCTCACAACTCCTGAGGGTGTGGCTGAGAGTAAAGGGTGATGAGAGAAGAGGGTGTGGCTGAGAGAAGAGGGTGTGGCAGAGAGACGAGATATAATCCAGGATTTATGTCACAAGTGTTTAAAGTCTCCCATGAGAGATTCACTTAAGGATTACGACACATCACAGGACCCAGACACGGGGCTAACCTGTCCCTACCTAACACCATGATTATCCTCACCTCAGAGTTAATAAGTTAAGGCAGGACTTATGAAGGTAGGCAGGTGAGTAAGGTAACTTTCTCCACCTCTCTCTTATCCCATCCCTCTTCTCTCTTTCCTTCCCCCATTCCACCTATCACCCTCCCCTTCTTTCTCCAATTCCCTACCACCCCCTCCACTTTGTTGATAAATGGTTCCCTCGTTCGTGCTGGTTGATTAAATTCCTGTAATATTCATAACACACAGACGTACACTGAAACCGGTCTAAACGAACAAGTCCGAGATCCATATCGTCCTGCATAACAAAAAGTCCGAAACTCATATTGTCCTAAGATTAAAAAAAAGGTCCGAGACTCAAACCATCATAGGAAAAAAAAGTTCGAGACTAATATCGTCCTGAACAATAACAACAGCAAAAAAAGGTCCGAAACTCATATCGTCCTAAGATTAAAAAAAAGATCCGAGACTCAAATCATCATAGGCAAAAAAAGTTCGTATATCCTGAAAAAAAAAGTCCGTCATATCGTCCAAGATTAAAAGATCGAGACTCAAATCATCATAGGAAAATTCGAGACTAATATCGTCCTGAACAATAACAACAGCAAAAAAAGGTCCGAAACTCATATCGTCCTAAGATTAAAAAAAAAGGTTCGAGACTCAAATCATCATAGAAAAAAAAAGTTCGAGACTAATATCGTCCTGAACAATAACAACAGCAACAACAACCCGCAAAAATGTCCAGGACTCATATCGTCCTGATAATCATCGTACAATAAAGGAGGACTAACACGGTCACCTGTAATTATCACCTGTTTGTATACTCGTTAAATTACCCGTTATTATTTTTCTCTCATGCATTATCTCTTTATTAATTCTCTCTTATCTCTCCCTCAATCTCTCTATCACAAATTATCGTCAATTATCTCACTACGAATTATATCACTTGACATTTTTTCTGATTACTTTAAATTATTTATTGGAGTCAGGTGAGGGTTAGTGACACTACCTGAACCAACATATTATTATTATTATTATTATTATTATTATTATTATTATTATTATTATTATTATTATCAAACTATAGTAATAATCCAACTATGTGTCAGACGATCAATGAGCCATTAATTACGTTGCTACTAATTAATTTTGCTTCAATATAAACCTTCATAAACTCTCTATTGTACTCTTGATGTCTGTAATAGCTGTACACTGTATTCTGAGATGGTGGTAGTTGTGGTAGTAGTGGTAGGTGTGGTAGTAGTGGTAGGTGTGGTAGTAGTGGTAAGTGTGGTAGTGTGTGGTTGTTTTGGTATTGGAAATTTTGGTAGTTGTGATAATTAATTGTTGTTGCTATAATAGTAGTAGTCGTGAAGTAGTACCGGTAGTAGTACACGTAGTAATAGTAGTGGTAGTAGTAGTAGTAGTAATAATAATAAAGCTCCCAGGACCCTCCACCTACATACAGTATATATTTT
>NW_024742338.1:3117786-3146210 GCF_018991925.1 Homarus americanus
TAATCCGTTACAGTGAAAAGTCAAGTAAGGTCACGGGGAGGTCAGAGGGAGGTCAAGAAAGGTCACGGGGAGGTCAAAGGGAGGTCAAGAAAGGTCACATCTAGGGTCACTTGGAACAGCTTACGATGCGTTGAGAAAATTACAAAGAATAAATTGAACTGTTTTTACATGTGGTGTAAACTGTGTCGTGTATGTAATTGGTTGGTGGTAATGATGGAAGGGGTGATTAGGAGAGGGAGGGAGAGGTGTGGGAGAGGTGTGAGAGTGGGTGGAGAGATACTCGTCAACAACACCTATAATAACCCACCCACTTCCTTCAACCCACCCTCTACCCACCCACCCTCCTCGATCCATCCGCTTCCCACAACCCACCACACTGCCCACACACTTCCCTCCACCCACCCACTGCCCACCCAGTCTTCCGGCCCGCCCACAAAACCCGCCCAGGAACCAGCCGGTGATTTTCTATCGTGACGGATGACGTAAAAACCTCGATGGTCCAAAACCTTCAGAATTTTGGCCCAATGTTGAAGAGAGAGAGAGGGAGAGAGAGAGAGAGAGAGAGAGAGAGAGAGAGCGAGAGAGAGAGAGAGAAAGTTGAAGGGTGGAGACAGGACATTGTTGAACTTGTATTGAGGACTCCTCCCCCGCTCTCGCACTTGGTGGAGGAGGAGCATATAGGATGAGAAGGGGAAGATACAGGAGATAGAAAGAGGAATAGAGAGAGAGAGAGAGAGAGAGAGAGAGAGAGAGAGAGAGAGAGAGAGAGAGAGAGAGAGAGAGAGAGAGAGAGAGAGAGAGAGAGGAATATTTTTTTATAGCTTCTGATGTTATAACCCAACTCATTCCTCTACACCCCGGTAAACATGACCTAATCTCCTAACAATTCAATATTGACGCGGGTTGCAACAGCACGCAACAGGTTCACCAACGTGACAACAAGGACGCAATAAGGGTGACACTGGACCTGATGTCGCACCTCCCTGACACCCTTAATTTGTCCACACCTTCCCTCACCTCCCCCTCATCCTCTTCTCCTTCCATCTCAACCTCCCCACCACCCTCCCTCCCCCCACCTCCCTTCACCTACCCCCCACATCCTCCTCCCTCCCCACCTCCCTTCTCCACCTCACATCCTCCTCCCTCACCTCCCCACATTCTCTCCTTCCTCCCACACCACGTTCAGGCTGGCCGGCGTCAGACACATTCTCCTCGGTAAAGTTAAAGGCTGAACACCTCCACATTTCATCGAGCCAAGAGACCATTTGCATATCTTATCAGCGAGGCGTAGAGACGTATTTTCTGACTAAATTATCGTATTATTTTCAAGATATGTAACACAATAATATATATATTAACTTGACAAAATATCTGAGTTCTTATGGGAAATTTTTAAATTCTTCAAGTTATGATATTAATGATTGTTTGATATTTATGCATTTACTACTCTAACGTAGCCTAATCTAACCAAATCTAACCAACTCTAACCAAACCAAACCTAACCTACCCTAAACCAACCTAAACCAACCTAACCTAAACAAGCTAAACCAAACCTAAAAACCAACCATAGCAAATTTAACCAAACCAACCCCCCCCTAAAAAACCAACCCTCCCCCACCCCAACCACGACCCAAACAAACAAACAAACACACCCATCCATGTCCCAAGACAACCAAACAAACAGTCACAACCAAGAAACAAGAGAACAACAATTAAGGAAGCGGTGATTGGTCAGTCTTCTCAAGTGTTAGGTAACGAGGGAGTGTTTCAAGTCTGTCCTCTAGTTACACTAATGAGTGGTGAGGGGGGTGGGGGGTGGAGGGTGAGGAGGGGTGGGGGTGAGAGGGGGTGGGGTGAGAGGGAGGGGGGTGAGAGGGGTGAGAGAAAGGGGTGCAAGGGTGAGACATTCTGTAACGACAAAAAACGTGATATGATAGTGATGGTGATGGTGATGATGATGATGATGATGGTGGTGGTGGTGGTGGTGGTGATGGTGGTGATGATGATGAGAGGGTAGTAATGGTGGTGAGTAGGTGATGATGACGGATGATGGTGGCGATGATGATGAGAAGATAGTAATGGTGGTGATAGTGTAAGTGATGATGACGATGATGGTGGTGATGATGATGAAGGTAGTAATGGTGGTGATAGTGGTGATGATGGCGATGATAGAGGTATATAGGAAAACAATTTAGAAGGTTGCGGGCCGGGCGGTGTTTGTGCTGATGGTGTAGACGAGGGAAATTAACCCTAGCCTGGCCTGGACGTTGTTGGAGAGAGAGAGAGAGAGAGAGAGAGAGAGAGAGAGAGAGAGAGAGAGAGAGAGAGAGAGAGAGAGCATATGTGTGTGTGTGTGGTGAAGCAATTAAACATTCAGATGCAATTCTCAGTATTCAACTACACCAGTACCATTAACACACACACTTCCACTAAGACACTTACAGCGGCTTCTCTCTCTCTCACACATTTCTTTCCTCCTTCACGCGTCTGGTTACGGTACAGTCTTAGTGATATTCTTACGCCATCTTTATTGACTTGTTCTGTTCTTGTATGTAATGTGTGTATATCTATCGATCTATCTATTTAATATACCTGTCTATCTATTCAGCCGTGTCTCTATTTAGCTATACGCTCTCTCTCTCTCTCTCTCTCTCTCTCTCTCTCTCTCTCTCTCTCTCTCATTATCCACCTACCTAACCATCGCAACCCCTCACCTCTATCTATCCCCAATTATCTATCGATCCATCCCTATCTACCTCTCTATCCACCTATCTATCTCTCCATCTATCCACCACAACACGTCAAAGCACCTCTAACCCTCCTCTCCCCCACCCATCTACGCCTTCAGGTACCTACTGGTGGGGATCTGGGTCTTCTGTACAGCCTTCAGCCTCCTCCTGCTCTTCAACGTGGGTCAGGTGGTGCTTCAGTACCCTTACACCTGGTGCTTCACTAACATCCACCTGTGTCCCTCCACCACCCCGCTCAGGTACCGCATCTACACCACCACCTTGGGAGTCATCCATGTCACCCACCTTATCATCATCGTCGTCTGCAATGTCTTCGTTGTAGGTGAGTGGATGGGTGGGTCAGTGGGTGAGTGGGTGGGTGAGTGGGTGGGTGAGTGGGTGGCAGGGAAGCTCAACCTCTCTATAACTAACTCGCACGTGTGTGTTTTGCTTCTCAGGGACGTTGTTGAAGATGAGATTGTCCCGTCAGCTGCCGCCAAGTCTGTGTCACCCTGAGCGCTCCCGATCACACAACGACCACGAGTTACAGATGGTGATAGTGCTGGTCGTCATTACCTGTGTGTTCGTCACCTCCTGGGCACCCCTCGACGTGAGTGTTGGTTGGGGGGGGGACGGAGGGCGGTGGGGGGAGGAAGGGGGGACAAGAGAAGGACACAGGGAAGTAGATGACAAGAGTGCTGCTGAGGAAGAGGAAGGGAGGGTTAAAGGGTGGGGGAGAAGGGGAGGAGACGTGGAGAGGAAGGGGGAAGAAGGAGGAGGAGGAGGGGTATGAGAACTAACATATAATTTAGTACACCTTATTGCATCCTCTCGTCGTCAAGGTAACAGGGATAGGGTCGCCTCAGGGGTGTGGTCGTCTCTTCTCAAAACCCTCCCCTTAACCCCCTGACTACCACCCCCTACTCCTCCCCTTAACCCCCAGATTATCACCCCCTACCCCTCCCCCTTTATCCCCCCGTAACAGATAATCCTGGTTACATATCAATAAAGAAACCACTATTAACTCCCCCTTAACCCCCTACATTATTACCCCCAACCTTCACCCCCAGATTATCACCCCTAACCTTCACCCCCAGATTATCACCCCTAACCTTCACCCCCCCAGATTATCACCCCTAACCTTCACCCCAGATTATCACCCCCTAACCTTCACTAACCTTCACCCCAGATTATCAAACCCCATAACCTTTCAATTCCCCAGATTATCACCCCCAACCTTCAATTTCTAGATTATCACCCCTAACCTTCACCCCCTAGATTATCACCCCCTAACCTTCACCCCCAGATTATCATCCCCTAATCTACCTGTTTCCTCCCCCTGACAGATAATCCTGGTTATCAATCAACTGTGGCCGCCTCATACCACAAATAAGGATCACCTATTGGAGCTGATAGCCGTCCGCCTCGCCTCTCTCAACCAGATCGTCGACCCCTGGGTGTACATCATCTGCAGGGTGGTACGTCTGTCTGTCTGTCTGTCTGTCTGTCTGTCTGTCTGTCAGTGTCTCTTTAGAATACTGGAACGATAAAATCCAAACCAGAAAACCAGAATAAATTCACTTTTTTTTTTAAAGCTGTAACAAAGGGAAAGAAGAAGAGATGGAAAATGAGAATAAAACAGTATATTTAGCCAGAAAAAAAACAATAACTCCAAACAAACAAACAAACACAAAAAAAAACAATCAATCACACTCGCTAACACAAAACATAAACCATTAAACCACATAAATTAACCATTTTCGTTTTATAACAACATTACAAAGTCAATTCCAAACACAAACCAATAAATGTACAGAGGAGAAGACCTACATCAAGACCTTCAGAAGATGATTAATGTGGTTATCCGGGTGTAGGTAGGAGCCCCCCCCCACCCCCCACCCCCTCACCAGGTATTGACTCAGTAGGTGTAGCAGATGGTGTACAGAGAGGTCTATTCTGGCTACAGTAAGTGCTCTCTCTCACCCCCTAGATAAACATCGTGTGTGTGTGTGTGTGTGTGTGTGTGTGTGTGTGTGTGTGTGTGTGTGTGTGGGTTTGTGACAGATTGAACACCAGGATGGAAGGAAATTGAAGGACGGTGTGTGGGGGGTTGAATAAGGCAGCCAAGTCAGTCTCTCTCATTTGCAATTCTATTTTCTTCTTCATTATCTCCTTCCCTTATTTATCAATCAACCTTTGTATCTGTCTATTTTATTCTCTAGCCAACGTAACATCTCTCTCTCTCTCTCTCTCTCAAAGATCACCGCCATCCCTCTATCAACTAGATTAAACACGACACCCTCAAAAGCATGACTCACTGCTTCAGAATTTTCCCTTCTCTTGCGTCATGTGTGTCTTGTGCTTCTTTTACGCCTCTTGCGTCATGTGCGTCCCTTTGTATATCTTGCGTCACTTGTGTCCTATACGACCATTGTGTCTCTTGTGTCCTGTGCATCATCTCTTTCGCCTTCTGTGAGTCCCTTTTTGTCCCTTGTTTCTCCTTGCGTCTATTGCGTCACTTGCGTCTCCTGCCTCACTGTTTTTAAAGGCCTTGAGATGTTGGGTTTGAGAAGCAATCCTAAGCCAGATTGATCCCCTGCTCCAGCGTGGGGGTGGGGCGTCGAGCGTGGGGGCGTCGAGCGGGGGGCGTCGGTGCGGGGGCGTCGAGCGTGGAAGTCGAACGTGGTGGGCGTCGAGCGTGGGGGGGGCGTCGAGCGTGGGGGGCGTCGAGCGTGGGGGCGTCGAGCTGGGGGCGTCGAGCGTGGGGGGGCGTCGAGCGTGGGGCGGGGGGTTCGTCTGGCCATCTATCACTGCAGTAGTCATTTATCTCTCTTTATCGGGTCGTTTTCTCTGACAGTCCGCCCGTCTGTCTGTCCATTTGTGTCACCCATTTCCCCCGTAAAATTATCTTGGCTGTAACTAAATATTAAATGCTTGGAGTACCTAGAGAAATACTGGAAATATATAGAAAAATAACTATAAAAATAAATAATTAGGTTACATGATTATGGAAAAGGGAATAACGATAGGTAATTAATGAGTGACTCTGAGGGTAAGGAGGGCCAGGGGACGACAGAGTGACAGACATAACTGAATTAAAGTAAAAGTTGTGATTCCCGGAGAGAGACAACTTCCAGGAAAGTTATTAGATAGCCTGTAAAATGTTTAAGAGTGGAGGGTCGTGGTCGCCAACCCTCACACACACACACACACACACACACACACACACACACACACACACACACACACACACACACATACACACAGGCATTTTACTCCCTGCTTTCCTTTTCTTCGTCAAACGTTCAGATCAAACCTCTTGGTATTGTTGTCGACTGTGTGTGTGTGTGTGTGTGTGTGTGTGTGTGTGTGTGTGTGTGTGTGTGTCGTCTCTTCCTCCCTCTCACCCCTAGACCTCTTTCCCTCTCACCTTTATTCTCCTCCTCAATCCTTCCCTCCCTTTCTCTCATCTCATCACACCCCTCTCTCTCTCTGTCTTCCTCCTCCAGGTGTTCCGGTCTCGAGCCTGGCGTTGCTGTCGCCTGGCGCTGATGGGTCGGGGTTGGTCGAGGCGTGGGGGCGGAGAGGGGGGCAGCTCCACCTTCAACTTCGCCTCCATCCTCCACCACAGGAAACTCTCCCGTACCCAGAGCCCTACCCGAGACCCCCAACATCCCTCCGTCAAACTGAGTGAGTACATCTGTCAACGTCCTGTCAAAGTCTTCCTGTCAACGTCCCGTCAAAACCTCTCACGTCACTGTCTGCTTCTCAAACCTCCCTGTCGAAACATCGTGTATTACCTGTCCGTTAAGAAAGGTGAAGAAAATACCTGCCAAGAACGTTAATTAGTTCCTTGGTTATCAAAGTGTCTTAGTATGTAAAGAAGACAAGTTAAAGACATGTTAATCTGGATACTTTTATGTAATTAAAATAGAGTTCAATAGTAAAGGTTAGTTTAGGTTAGGTTAGGTTAGTTTAGGTTAGGTTAGGTTAGGTTAGGTTAGTTTAGGTTAGGTTAGTTTAGGTTAGGTTAGGTTAGGTTAGGTTAGGTTAGGTTAGGTACTTCACGTTCAGATGTCCACTGTAATAGACACGTTAACACACGTATCGCCCACCACTGTGTCATGGGTTCGAGTCCTGGCCCTAGACAGATGTGAGAAGGGTGTTATCTAGTGTGACCCTCACTACCAAACATGGCCAGTTCCCTCTTGTACTAACAGTGGACAATAAAGGTCATAATAAAGTAACCATAAAACGATTCAACCGGCCGATTGGTTGGTGAGCTGATAAGTGGTAATATAATAAATAAATAACTAATTGAAATATACCTCACGTTTAGATAAACATAATAAACTACTTCACATGTGAGTCTATTTGATCAGTCTCTATCGTTGTCTTCAGGAGCTGTGGAGGAAGTAGCCGCCAGACCACAGTCCTCCGGTAAGACCGCCCACCTCCCCTCCTTCCAGAAGTCCTACTACAGCGACTCAGGCACCGGGTCCTACTCAGGGGTGGAGGTTCCCCTCATCGAAAGCCCTGAAGAACAGTCCCTGACCCCTGAGGTCCCAAAGAAGCCCAAGGGGTCGGCTCTGGAGCACTCCTTAGCCAAGAGCCTCTCAGTGGCCATCCCCATCCCGCTGTTTACAAGTGAGCAGTACCGTGTAGGAGGCAGCAGCAAGGAATCCCCCTCCAGGTCACAGGAACAGTACCACCTGCTGGAGGGAAGTGACCCTAACAGCATCCTACAGTCCCTCTCACGGCCTGTACACCGAGTGGCGTCCTCAGCCTCAGCACAGGACCATACTAGCTCTCCCTTCCTAGTGATACATGGTAGGTTCACCTCAACACTACTGGCTCTAGCATTCCTCTCCTGGCTTAGTCTTTATAAAGGAGTAAATTATGCTTTAATAATAATAATAATAATAATAATAATAATAATAATAATAATAATAATAACAATAATAATAATAATAATAATAATAATAATAATAATAATTATAATAATAATAATAATAATAATAATAATAATAATAATAATAATAATAATAATAATAATAATAATAACAATAATAATAATAATAATAATAATAATAATAATAATAATTATAATAATAATAATAATAATAACAGCAATAATAATAATAATAATAATAATAATAATAATAATAATAATAATAATAATAATAACAATAATAATAATAATAATAACAATAATAATAATAATAACAATAATAATAATAATAACGAAAAAACATTAATAATAATAAATAACATAATATTTACCTTTGAATACTATGTTTAACCCTTTGAGAACGATGACTTAACCCCTTGAGTACTATGCTTCCTCGGGGTAGGTTTTAACCCTTTATTAGTTTAGGGGACAGGGGTTACTCTCAGCTGAATAAAATCATCTGGCATTAAACAACTTAAAATACCTGAGCCCAGTAATTTTAACTCTTTTGGCACGATATGACCGTCATGAGCTAAGGGTTAAGTTATCATATCCTAAAGGTTATGTCATCGTAGTTATCGTAAGTACAACAATTTCATATCGTACTTATGGGATTAACGACTCAACACCCACCTGAGAATCAATCAATAACCAGCAGGTGTCAAACTCACAATGTTACACGACGAGTATAGAAGCCACACTAACATGATATTATTGAGGAGTTACCCATCCAACTTCTTACTCACAGAAAACGTACACAGACTGACTAGACTGTCTCAATTTTCTATGATATGATGCACAGTTCTAAACGATATTATCCAGAACAGAACTTTGATATCTATAAATACGTTTAGAACCAACTCAGCACATAGGTCGAGGTGCAGTCTTAAGTCCCACTCGAGAGTTATACTGGAGGCATCACAGGCCGGGTGGAGTACTGACAAGTATTTGCTGTTCAGGTATTTTCTTAAGTTACTGCTCGAGTCCTGACGGCGGCGCCAGCGAGCGACCACAACGCCACATTATTATAGAGGCCAGTGATCTGTACGCTAACGACATGCTTATCCTTGTTGTCACTCAATCGTCAGTTACCTATATTAGGCTGTAGCTTGACGCCACACTTTTTCTGTTCTGTGTTCCTCACTGTCTGTGGGTGTTTTTACCTCACAAGTCTGTCCTCTCTTGCAGGGAGTGACGTGGAGGTGGGGTTCCTGAGGAGTAACTCGTGGAGCTGTGTAGGTGCTCGTCGTGAGTGGCCGCAGTACCGCACCCAGAGCACCCAGACCCTCTCCGGCCAGCGTCCCGTCAGTAGCGACCTTCCACTGGAGCAGTTATCAGTACCTGAACCTCACACCGCCGTCAGCGGTGACCTTCAGAAGCCGTCGTCAAGCTCCAACCTTCAGTGTCCCGTCAGTAGCGACCTTCGACTAGAGCCCCCGACAGTCTCTCTCACTCGTCATTGTTCCACCAGTTGTAACTTGCCGGAGTCCTCATTAGTCTATGACCCACAACACCCGTCAGTCAGCAGTGACCTAAAGCCACGGTCCATCACTCCGCTGCTGGATTCAGTAAAGGGTAAGACACTACAAAAGGCAGACCCTGGGGTCAACTCGCCCCCCGGGACCTCACACTGATCCAGGGAATACTGACCTCCTTCTTAAAGGACTTTAAGAGATGTTGTTAGGATTTCCTCGTAAACAAGTTGGGACGTTCACTTCAGGTCTCCGGGTGAACCAAGGACACCCCGCTCTACCTCCAGGTCTAAGAAACTTTACTGGAATTCACTGCTGGGATACGAAGGATACCCAGGGTAGATCTCTCGCCACGACCCCCACAAGATCCAGGGAGTCCTACTCGAGAGAACAGGAGAAAATACGCGGAAGAATTTCTACATCAGGTTCCTCTTGAGGACTCCTTCTCCGACCCCATGGTGACGAGGGTCCTTCCTTCTACCAAACTCTCAGGATATAATGCATTCTTGGAGTCCACAGAAGACGGGGGTGTTTAGAACGTCTACAATAAGAGTCCTGCCACACAGTCAAGAGGTGACAGACGTCCTACACCTCCCGGCGACCCACGGAAGCCCTACAGTATATACCTCGACTCCACAACTCTCATGCATAGGAGATAACTCGGATGACCTCTCCATCTATATAATACTCTCTTCTTCTCCTCCGTTCCTCCTCCCATTCTTCTTCTACCCTCTCCTACATCCCCAGAGTACAGTGGTCAGCCTAACAGTATAGTCTAGTACATTATATAAGCTAATAATACCATAGTGTGTATTTGTTCAGTGGTGCAATTCTGTAGTGGGTTAGTAGAGGTCATTGTTGTTTTGCTGTGCGCTTTTAATGTGCGCCTTTAATGTGGGCCATTTCTGTGAGGCATTTATGTGAGGCATTTATGTGAGGAATTTATGTGAGGTATTTATGTGAGGTATTTCTGTGAGGTATTTATGTGAGGCATTTCTGTGAGGTATTTCTGTGGGGTATTTCTGTGGGGCATTTTTGTCAGCCATGAGCCATTTCTGTGAGCTATTTCTGTGAGCCATTTTTGTAAGCCAATGTTGTGAGTCATTTTTGTGAGCAGTTTCTGTGAGTCATTTTTGTAAGCCAATGTTGTGAGCCATTTTTGTGAGCTGTTTCTGTGAGCCATTTATGTGTGCTATTACTGAGCCATTAGCTATTTCTGTGAGCTATATCTGTGAGCCATTTCTGAGCTATGAGCTATTTCTGTGAGACATTTCTGTGAGCCATGAACCATTTTTTGAGCAATTTCTGTGAGCCTCGATGTGCATATAAAAAAACAAATGTTCTTGAAAAATGGTAAAACATTATTATTTTTTGTGGAACTCATAATACAATAACTATCACTCAAACAAAAACATAACAAAAACAGCCGCTAATGTTTATGTCTACGCCAATGTTTATAGGATCTAAATCAATGTTTATATCTATGTACATTCGTCATTAACGTAGTGTAACTTCTATATAACGGGGGTTTCACACATCTAACGGACCCTCGATATAATGGACTTTCCTCTCTCCCAAAGGTCTGTTAAATAGAGGATGACGGACAGCTTATGACAGTGATAAGGTCTAGGTCACGATAAGATCAAGTTGAAGGTCACAATTACGAGAGAAATTAAAGGTCAAAGGTCACACACACACACACACACAACAAATACTGTGCCCTGACATCACAACACGCAGCAACACAAGGCTCTCAGATCACAGGAGGCTCTCACAACACCGTGTCGTAAGGTATCAACACAAGGGTACAAATAACACGCAGCATAGTAGGGGTTCAAACATCAGCGCTATGTTAAAGAAACTCGTCAAGACATAGTGATGATGGTGAGAGGACCGCCCGTGTGTGTTCTAGTCAAGCTGTAGCCTCACTTATCATTGAATATTGTTTATTTTTGTATCATTAGTCGTTAAGATAGGAATTATAGATAAGAGTATAGACATTCTTATTGACAATCTTTTAGACATTCTTCACTAACGATAACTTAAGAAGATAGCGATAGAAATTACTGATGAAAGACATGATAGAGGCATTTATTATTATTATATATTAAGGTGATAATAAATACTACCATGATATTATTAAAGGTTGGTTTATGTAATATTAGGTACTTTAATTATTTCTGGCTGCTCCCCCATGTGTGTGTGTGTGTGTGTGTGTGTGTGTGTGTGTGTGTGTGTGTGTGTGTGTGCGTGTGTGTGTGTGTGTGTGTGTGTGTGTGTGTGCGCGTGTGTGTGAGTGCGCGCCCAGGTGTGTATTAGTGTTGGTGTTGTAATGTGTACACAGTATATTACAACAACAGTATCCTGACAGGTGATTACATCCTGACAGGTAAATATATCCTGACAGGTGATTATATCCTGACAGGTGATGATATATCCTGACAGGTGATTATATCCTGACAGGTGATTATATCCTGACAGGTGATTATATCCTGACAGGTAATTATATCCTGACAGGTGATTATATCCTGACAGGTAATAATATCCTGACAGGTAATTATATCCTGACAGGTTATTATATCCTGACAGGTGATTATATCCCGACAAGTGATTATATCCTGACAGGTGATTATATCCTGACAGGTGATTATATCCAGACAAGTGATTATATCCTGACAGGTGATTATATCCTGACAGGTGATTATATCCTGACAGGTAATAATATCCTGACAGGTAATTATATCCTGACAGGTAATAATATCCTGACAGGTGATTATATCCTGACAGGTAATACTATCCTGACAGGTAATTATATCCTGACAGGTAATTATATCCTGACAGGTAATAATATCCTGACAGGTGATTATATCCTGACAGGTAATAATATCCTGACAGGTAATTATATCCTGACAGGTGATTATATTCTACCAGGTAATAATATCCTGACAGGTGATTATATCCTACCAGGTAATAATATCCTGACAGGTGATTATATCCTGACAGGTGATTATATCCTACCAGGTAATTACATCCTAAAAGGTAATAATATCCTTATTATTTTTATACAAACATGATAATTATTCACCTAACCCCCCCCCCCCTTCACTATTCTGATTTCTTAATGATAAAGATAATTAACGTAGTAATGACATAAACCTTTGCTATAACATAATTAGTACTTAATGATATATATATATACCATAATTAGGACACAGATTACCAAGAGCCTTACCATTCAACACAGTTTACAAATATGATCATAAATATACCATAATTGTTATATAATTTAACTATAATATGAACAAAGATTTTTATTGATATTAAAACAAAAATGATGTAAACTTCAATAGATTTTTATGATTGTAATAAATTAACCAAAAGGTGTAATAAAGGTTATATATATATAAGAGCGTAGTTGGTGTTGTGTTTTGAACTGTTACCTGAGTGTTGATTATTGGTGACCACGAGATGATGGAGAGAGGAAGGAAGGAGGAGGAAGGAAGGAAGGAAGGAAGGAGGCGAGGAAGATGAGAGAGGAAAAGAAACAGAGGTGTGTTAAGAGGAGGAGGGGACATGTTACCTGTGTTTTACTTTCAACAGGTAAGACTCACCTGTCACCTCTCGCCAAAACCCACCAATCACCATCGCCCCCCCCACCAGAACCCACCAATCACTTTTCTCTCCCCCCACCAGAACCCACCAATCACTATTCTCCCCTCACCAACACCCACCAATCACTATTCTCCCCCTCACCAACACCCACCAATCACTATTCTCCCCTCACCAACACCCACCAATCACCAGTCTCCGCTCACCCAACACCCACCAATCACCTTCACTCCCCACCAGAACCCACCAATCACTATTCTCCCCCACCAGAACCCACCAATCACTATTCTCCCCACCAGAACCCACCAATCACTATTCTCCCCCACCAGAACCCACTCAATCACTATTCTCCCCCACCAGAACCCACCAATCACTTTCCCCCACCAGAACCCACCAATCACTTTTCTTCCCCCACCAGAACCCACCAATCACTTTTTCTCTCCCCCACCAGAACCCACCAATCACTTTTCTCCCCACCAGAACTCCACTCAATCACTATTCTCCCCCACCAGAACCCACTCAATCACTATTCCCCCCACCAGAACCCACCAATCACTATTCTCTCCACCAGAACCCACCAATCACTTTTTTTCTTCCCCACCAGAACTCCACCAATCACTTTTTCTCTCCCCCACCAGAACCCACCAATCACTTTTTCCCCCACCAGAACCCGCCAATCACTATTCTCCCCCCACCAGAACCCAATTAATCACTATTCTCCCCCACCAGAACCCACCAATCACTCTTTTCTCTCCCTCACCAGAACCCACCAATCACTATTCTCCCCCCCACCAGAACCCACCAATCACTTCTTTCTCTCCCCCACCAGAACCCACCAATCACTTTTCTTCCACCAGAACCTACCAATCACTTTCTTCCCCCACCAGAACCCACCAATCACTTTTTCTCCCCCCACCAGAACCCACCAATCACTTTTTCTCTCCCCACCAGAACCCACCAATGACTATTCTCCACCAGAACCCACCAATCACTATTCTCCCCTCACCAACACCCACCAATCACCAGTCTCCCCTCACCAACACCCACCAATCACCAGTCTCCGCTCACCCAACTCCCACCAATCACCTTCACTCCCCCGCAGTCGTCCAATCAACGTCAAGGACCAACACCTCCCTCTTGTCTTCAGTCATCTGTTACTTCATCAGGTTTTACATTTAGAACAACAACAACAACAACAATAGCAAAAACAACAACAGCAACAAAAAACAACAATAATAATAGTATAGTACAAAAATGTGTGTATGTGTGTGTGTGTGTGTATGTGTGTGTGTGTGTATGTGTGTGTGTGCGTGTGTGCGTGTATGTGTGTGTGTGTGTGTGTGTGTGACAACCATGGCAGTATCCTCAGAGATGTTTATGATAAAAAAAAGCAAAACAAACACATATAAATGAGCCAACCACAGAGAACTACCCCTTGTAATGCTACTTCTCCTTGTTACTCACTCTACTGTACACACACGGGAGAATATGTCCCCCCTGTGTACATACCCGGAACTACCCACTCTGTGTGTGTGTGTGTGTGTGAGTGTTTTATACAGCAATATTTACAAGGGAACTATCTTATTTTTATTACTGTTGCTGTTGTTATTATTGTTTTCGTTGTTGGTGTTATTATTATTATTATTATCAACATCATCATCATCATCATCATCATCATCATCATCATCATCATCATCATCATCATCATCATCATCATACCGCGACCTCAGACAACACAAAGACTTAACCAACCACCAGAGTAACACAGGACAGACGAGCAACACACTGCACTACTACCCGGGAAAATAATCACATATATATAATGAAACGTCGTCGGTATAATGAAAAGTAAACAGTGGAAGAGTTAATAGGACAATTTCCCACCCCACCTCACCACTCCCACCCCTGCCCTGACTTCCATACCACACCACATTCCCTACACCACACCATCCCTACACCACACCATCCCACACCACCATCCCACACCACACCATCTCCACACCACACCATCCCCACACCACACCATCCCTACACCAATAACTATCCTCGCACCTCCACAACCACCTCCCCCTACCCCGTTTTTCTTAATTCCTTAAACACTGCTCTATTTTCTCTTCACCTCAGTCCGTTCACCTGATTGGGTTGATATGAGGGGAGGGAGGAGAGGAGGGAGGGAGGGAGGAGGAGGGAGGGAAGGTAGGGGGAAACCCAATAACCTGACTTGACCATAACCATCACTTTAAATTTCTTTCTAATTAACCCAGACCTCATACCCCTCCTCCCTCTTCTTCCCTCCCCCTCTCTCCACCTTCCTCCTCCTCCCCTTTCCTCCCCATCCTCCCTTTCTCATTCCTCCTCCCCATCCTCCCTTTCCCCTCACATTCCTCCCCCCCTCCCCACCCTCCCTTTCTCCCCTCATCTCTCCCCTCCCCCCACTACAAGGTTGTGTTCGAGAATACTACAGCTGGTGCTTGAGTAATGAGGCTGGTGCTATTGTCTTGAGACGAGGACCCCTGTACCTAAACACACACACACACACACACACACACACACACGCACACACACACACACACACACACACACACACACACCCAGTCGTAAAATTCACAAAAGTCATCCCTGGAAGCCACAAAAAATGCACCGCCTCTTAATTAATGGGAAACTTAACCATTTTTAAAAACTTGCCATTAACCATTTTATGATTTTTTTACCCTCGTGATGCTGGACGCTACTGCCGAGTGAAAATGAGAGCTATTAAGAGCTATTTCTAGGTAGAGATTGGAGGTATTACAAGAAGACATTAGAGCTATATTAAAGAGAAAGCTAAAATGAAAGATTAGCTTGGTAAGGTATTCTCTCTCTCTCTCTCTCTCCCCTATAATCAGTGTTCACGTAACCTAACGGTATAATAAGTCTCCGAGAGCTCAATTATATCGACTATATCAGACTCCACCACAGTGACAGGTCATCATTCAACTGGCACCACCACCCACATAACAATAATTACTCTTATTATCACTGAACAATTATTACCATCATCAGTAGATATATATAAACTTTAATATCTAAAACAAAAATGATTAATGACGATAGTAATAACAATATATTGAGAACAAATATAAAAAAAATATGAAAATTAATCAGAAAAGCTTGACACGAAATGGCAACTTGATTCTCTTGGCCGCCTCCCATTGGGTAATATGTTGTTTACAATTTTTTTCCGTATCGACCAATCATATCCCGACGATCATGAGCTTAGGATATTGGATATGAAATTACAGAGAGGAGTTTTGTTCAGGTATACCGCCCAGTTATTCAATGTTTAGGGGAAAAAATGACCCATGTTTAGGGGGAAAAGTACTGTTTAGGGGAAAAATGTAAATATTAATAACAGAAAAAAAAATACCATGGAATAAAATACTCTGCTTAACAATTTTTATTCTGAGTTTAATCCCGTGTGTGTGTGTGTGTGTGTGTGTGTGTGTGTGTGTGTGTGTGTGTATTATATTGTTGAGTGGATAAAAGTTATGTTTGACGTAGGGCTGTTACGTTAGACCTGGTAGTGGTTCCCGACACAGAAGATGGCTCATTTGGTGATGACTTTAAACTCCTACAGCTCTTGACTTACTGAATACACAAGCAGAGGAGACGAGGAGAATATAATGATGCAGCAGGAAAAGACGCCACAGTGAATAGACACATCCTTGAGTAAAGTTATCTCTCTCTGTCTCCCTCTACCCTATAATAATAATAATAAAAATGGGCCACCTAGACGTGAATTTGTTTAAGGTGTAGAAACTGTCGCTAACATAACAACGACACCCTAACTTGCATGACCCAGTGTCAAGGAATAGTCCAAGAAGACCGGACAACTCACCAACTGCACTGGCTAACCATTACCCCGGAACACGATCCACAAATCGACTAACACCCAGGTCCCCAATTACTGCTGGGTAGACAGAGGCAAATGGCGTAAAGAAACTTACCCATACTTTCACCCTGCCCGGGGATCGAACCTAGGTCCACAAGCTTGCGAGACGAGCATCCTGACCATTACACCACACACACACACACCTTTAATCTCCCTGAACCAGACAAAATATTCCATCACCTCAAAGATTTAAAAATAACCTAACCTAACCTAACCTAACCTAACCTAAACTGCTCTCAGCTCCTCTGCTATTAACTAGTATTTCCCAGACAACTCTAGTAATTTTATTGGATTATCCATTATTAATGTTACTTGTTGTTTTAATGGACTTGGTCGCTACAGGGAGCCACGGGTCCTAGACAAAGTTACAATGACTAGAGAACAAGGGATCACCTGAAGATTAGCCCCCCTCTTAGATTATTTCGCCTTAACATTAACCTAACCTAACCTAACCTAACCTAACCTAACCTAACCTAACCTAACCAAACCTAACCTAACCTAACCTAACCTAACCTAACCTAACCTAACCTAACCTAACCTAACCAAACCTAACCTAACCTAACCTAACCTAACCTAACCTAACCTAACTTACTCTAATCTAAACTAACTAAATCTAGCCTATGATAACTTAATCTAGCTTAATATACTCTAACTTACTATAACCTAACTTAACCTAACCCCCCCCCCTTCTCTCTCTCTCCAGGTAGCATTAGGGTGTTTAATCTCAGTTAAAATGAGAGAGAGAGACAGAGAGAGAGAGAGAGAGAGAGAGAGAGAGAGAGAGAGAGAGAGAGAGAGATCTGTACATCACTACCACAACAAGTTAAATCTTTCGCGAGAGCCAGGCAAGAATGAGGGATTTGGCCGATAAATCTGGTAAATTGGCGATATTAGCGAGGAGGAAGTTGGCGACGAGGAACGATTTGACACCGACTAAACTGGCGATATTGGCGAAGAGGAAGTTGGCGAGCATCAACGATTTGAATATTGAATCTACAAAATTGGCGAAATAATCTAGCAAAGATGTTGGCGATGACCCATTTGATAACGGATATTACTGCTAAATTGGCGGAAAACAGTGACAAAAAATGGGACAAATTCGCTCTAACAATCCTGAGATTAAAATATATTTAGCGTATATTATGGGTCTTTGTCGTGTTAGGTTAGGTTAGGTTAGGTTAGGTTAGGTTAGGTTAGATTAGGTTAGGTTAGGTTAGGTTAGGTTAGATTAGGTTAGCGACATAATGGTTAATCGTAAAGCAAAATAATCTGAAAAGCTAATCTTCAGATGATCCGGCACACACACACACACACACACACACACACACACACACACACACACACACACACACACACGCACACGGCGAGGAAGCAACACCACATCAAGTGAGAGCTAACGATGTGCTTGAAGGTAATAGGTCGAGTGAACAGTGTATAGTATATAATGAATAAGAAACCCGGATATAGGAAAATGTTGTGGAGAGAGAGAGAGAGAGAGAGAGAGAGAGAGAGAGAGAGAGAGGAGGTTTGCTCTGGTGGTCTGGATATTGAAGAGAAAAGAAAATATTGGAAGATATGTGTATAATCTCAGGGGAGGAGGCAGAGGAGGAGGAGGAGGAGGAGGAGGAGGGAGGAGGAGGAGGAGGAGGGAGGAGGAAGGGAGGGAGGAGGAGCAGAAGGAGGAGGAGGCAGTGAAGGGGAGAGGAGGAGGAAGAGGAGGAGGAGGGAGGAGGGAGGAGGAGGAAGGGTGAGGAGGAGGAGGAGGAGGAGGAAGGGAGGAGGAGGAGGAGGAGGAAGGAGGAGAGGAGGAGGAGGTAGACGAGGATGGAATTAGAGAAATAAAAAGATAAAAATTAAGAAAAAAAAAAAAGAGAAAAACTGGAAAAAGACGAGAAAGAAAGAACAAAAGAAAGAAAGAAAGAAAGAACAAAAGAAAGAAAGACAGAACAAAACCTCTCAACTCAAACTTCAGATACGTGTTGTGTCACCTGTCAGCTCCAGGTATGTCATCACACAATTACCTTCGTCACAAAACACAGGTGACCCCAAATAACCCCCCACCACCTGTAGACTGTGTGACGCCTTCCTCTGACCTAACCTAACCTAACCTGACCTAACTTAACTTTTCAACACACACACACACACACACACACACACACACACACACACACACACACAGAGGGCACTACGGGTTGGGTACAGCCAGCAAGAGTCATATGATTGTCGGATGCATGATGACCTGGTTTGGCACCCACTATTATCAACTGTAGTGGGTGGGTGGGTGGGTGGGTGGGTGGGTGGGGGTCAAGGGAGGGGAGGAAGGAGGGAGTGAGTAGGAGGTGGGCTGACGTCGTGGTAGAGGTGGTGGACTGGTGGTGGTTCAGTCTGGCTTCGACATTCATGGTGTAAGCACGTGTGTTGACCCGCTCCTGCCCGTTCCCTCACACACATACATAAACACACACACACTCACTCATCCCTCTAAGTGTTTGAAAACGCTAACATTACTTAAGAAAAACCTATAACAATTTTACTTACGAATTACTTAATGATGTTTTATACTGAGAATTATGATAAATTACTTAGAAAATATCGCTTCTGTGTGAATGTTTGGTTATGACGTTAAAGAAGAATTTTTATGTTGATGTTTTTTTAAAGATTTACAGGAGAAATTGTAAACATGGCATCTGTTGGTGGTGGTGAAACATGACTGAGATCAATAAAACACAGTCACGTAAAATAGTGATTGAATCCGAGACCGAACCCCCCAGTACATTGTCGTTCTGGTCCACGATTGGCGAATCCGAATGCCACCTCATCCAGCCACGTTCCTAGAGTAGTGATTGGGTGAATCTCTAGAATCAGCCAATTTCAACGAATGGCGGGAGAATCACAGTCCCGCTTCATCTACTCTGATACGAGTGATTAGGTGAATCACTCTAAACTGTGTATCCTAACGAATCATCGTGATAATCCAAGACTGGCGAATCTAAGTTCCACCTCACCAATCCATATTCTCAAACTAGTGACTGGAAGAATCACCACCATCAGTATATCTTCACGAATGGCGAATCACTGTGCCGCTCTCAAACTGGTGATTGGGTGAATCATCAGTGCCTCTAAGATAACAAGAAAATAATCACAAGAAACTTAAGATACGATTTACTTAACTTTCAATACGATAAATCATAGTTTGTACCTGAACTAGTGGGAATTGCCTCGTGAATTAGTGGGAATCACCAGGAATCCAAGTAAACGAGTGGAAATCACCCTTGAGACGAGTGGGAATTACCAGAAATCCAAGTAAACGAGTGGGAATCGCCCCCGAGACGAGTGGGAATTACCGGGAATCCAAGTAAACGAGTGGGAATCGCCAGGAATCCCACACCAGACAAGAGGGAAGGTCGTCATCAAATTCACAGGAACTGGACGACCTTGGAGGAGAAAAACTAAATATTCAACAGGATCCAGCTATCCCCTCCCCCCCTCATCTATCCCCTCCCCCCTCATCTATCCCCTCCCCCCTCATCTATCCCCTCCCCCTCACCTATCCCCCCTCATCTCTCCCCCTCACTTATCCCTCCCCTCACCTATCCCTCCCCTTCACCTGTACCCCTCACCCTATCCCTCCCCCCCCTCACCTATCCCTCCCCCCTCACCCCTATCCCCTCATCTCCCCCTCACCTATCCCCTCTCACCTATCCCTCCCCCTCACCCGTCTCTCCTCACCACACAACTGAATGGTAAGTCACTATATTGGTTACAATGGTGAAGTTCTTTCCATACTTGGCACTAACAGGCACTATTCTTAACAGGCACCAGTACTAATAGACCCTAGTACTACCAGGCACCAGTACTAATAGACCCTAGTACTACCAGGCACCAGTACTAATAGACCCTAGTACTACCAGGCACCAGTACTAATAGACCCTAGTACTACCAGGCACCAGTACTAATAGACCCTAGTACTACCAGGCACCAGTACTAATAGACCCTAGTACTACCAGGCACCAGTACTAATAGACCCTAGTACTACCAGGCACCAGTACTAATAGACCTAGTACTACCCGGCACCAGTACTAATAGACCCTAGTACTGCCAGGCACCGAGTACTAATAGACCCTAGTACTACAGGCACCAGTACTAATAGACCCTGAGTACTACCAGGCACCAGTACTAATAGACCCTAATTGCTACCAGGCACCAGTGCTAATAGACCTAGTACTACAGGCACCAGTACTAATGAACCTAGTACTACCAGGCACCAGTATAATAGACCTTAGTACTACCAGGCACCAGTACTAATAGACCCTAGTACTACCAGGCACCAGTACTAATAGACCCTAGTACTGCAGGCACCAGTACTAATAGACCCTAGTACTACCAGGCACCAGTCCTAATAGACCCTAGTACTACCAGGCACCAGTGCTAATAGACCCTAGTACTACCAGGCACCAGTACTAATAGACCTAGTACTACCAGGCACCAGTACTAATAATTTTGTGCTACCAGGCACCAGTACCATGGGCCCTAGTACTGCAGGGCACCCAGTACTAATAGACCTAGTATTACCAGGCACCCAGTCTAAGCTGAATTCCTGAACTACCGAGGCACCAGTACTATGGGCCCTGGTACTTTACCAGGCGCAGTACTAATAGACCCTAGTGCACGGGGCACCAGTACTAATGAGCCTAGTACTGCAGGCACCAGTGCTAATGAACCTGGTACTACCCGGGCACCAGTACTAATAGACCCTAGTACTACCAGGCACCAGTACTAATAGACCCTAGTACTACCAGACACCAGTACTAATAGACCCTAGTACTACCAGGCACCAGTACTAATAGACCCTAGTACTAACCTAACCTAACTTAACCCATTAAGATAGGGGGCCCATTAAGACTGGGGTCCGCCGTAATGTTTTAAGTTTGGTGACTAAATCGATTAGGAATGGAACCTATTAGTGCTGGAACCTACTAGGAATGGAACCTACTAGGAATGGAACCTACTAGGACTGGAACCTCTTAGGACTGGAACTTAAAGAGAGAGGAACCAATTTAGACTGAAACCGTTGAAGACTTGGCCCCATTAAAACTATGTCCGGAGCCTATTGACACTGGAGCCTATTGACACTGGAGCCTCTTGACACTGGAGCCTCTTGACACTGGAGCCTATTGACACTGGATTCTATTGACACTGAAGCCTCTTGACACTGGAGCCTATTGACACTGGAGCCTCTTGACACTGGATTCTATTGACACTGGAGCCTCTTGACACTGGAACACTCTTGACACTGGAGCCTCTTGACACTGGGGCCTCTTGACACTGGAGCCTCTTGACACTGGAGCCTATTGACACTGGAGCCTATTGACACTGGAGCCTCTTGACACTGGAGCCCTATTGACACTGGAGCCTATTGCACTGGAGCCTCTTGACACTGGAGCCTCTTGACACTGGATTCTATTGACACTGGAGCCTGTTGACACTGGAGCCTGGCCAACCTGGAGCCTCTTGACACTGGAGCCTCTTGACACTGGAGCCTCTTGACACTGGAGCCTCTTGACACTGGGAGCCTATTGACACTGGAGCCTATTGACACTGGAGGCCTCTTGACACTGGAGCCTCTTGACACTGGATTCTGTTGACACTGGAGCCTCTTGACACTGGAGCCTATTGACACTGGAGCCTATTGACACTGGAGCCTATTGACACTGAAAGCTTCTTGACACCAGAGCCTATTGACACTGAAGCCTATTGACACTGGAGCCTATTGACACTGAAGCTTCTGTGACACTGGAGCCTATTGACACTGGAGCCTATTGACACTGGAGCCTATTATTTGCTGGAGCTTCTTGACACTGGAGCCTCTTGACACTGGAGCTTAGTGACACTGGAGCCCTCTTGACACTGAAACACTCTTGACACTGAAGCCTATTGACACTGGAGCCTATTGACACTGAAGCCTCTTGACACTGGAGCCCTATTGACACTGGAGCCTATTGACATAAGGCCTCTTGACACTGGAGCCTCTTGACACTGGAGCCTATTGACACTGGAGCCTATTGACACTGGAGCCTTGACACTGAAGCCTATTGACACTGGAGCCTATTGACACTGGGCCTATTGACACTGGAGCCTATTGACACTGGAGCCTATTGACACTGAAGCCTATTGACACTGGAGCCTATTGACACTGGAGCCTATTGACACTGGAGCCTATTGACACTGGAGCCTTGACACTGGAGCCTATTGAGGTTGTGGTCAATTATAACTTAGAGCCTTTAAGGACGAGAGTCAATTAATTCATTACCCCTATATAGAGAACATGAGTCATCTTTCTGTCTGTCTGTCTGTCTATCTGTCTATATTTCCTTTTATCTGTCTGTTTACCTGTCTGTATATGTCTGTTTATGTTTGCCTACCTGTCTGTTTACCTGTCTCTATCTTATCTGTCTGTCTGTCTATCTGTTTACCTGTCTAACTGTCTAGCGATTGTTCACCTTCCTCGAGATGTCGCCCTCTCTTCACCTTATATTTCTTATATATCCTTTTCACTCACATTATCCTGTAAGTCCTACTTTATCAAGATTTGGTTGTCTTATCCCCTCCTTCCATCTTTCTTATTCTATACACACAATATCAATACCATCTCCTCCTCCTCCTTCTTCTTCTTTCTTCTTCTTCCTCCTCCTTCTCTTCCTTCCTACCTAATTCTTGCCTCTAAATTCACTGTAATTTCTCTCCTGTTGCTCTTGTCTCTTCTTTATTCTCTCTCCCCTAATTATCCACAGTTACCTGGGGTCTACCTTTCTTCCCCATTATTTGCATTATCTTTTTAAGTCTCAGTTTATCAGGAGTTGTGTCTTATTCCTATTTTATCTTAAGTGTGTTTTAATTTTTAAGTTTTTCTTCTACTCACTGTTAATTATTATTATTATTATTATTATTATTATTATTTTATTGTTGTTGTTGTTATTGTTAGTTGTTGTTGTTGTTGTTATTGTTGTTATTGTTGTTGTAATTGTTGTTTCGTCATCTGTTATCATCGTAATCATCATCTATGTCTCCCATTCTTCTCCTCTTTTACTCTTTTTCCCTCCAAGTCTGTGTTTATCAAGCCTTATCTTTCCACCCTATATACACATTACTAAACAAAACTCTAGTTACCTTCTATCCTCTCTCCTGTATTTATCGCCTATTACCCCATCTCTCGTTCGTATCTCACACACCTTTTATGGTTTTATCTGCTTTTATCACATCTTTATCATCGTCTGTGTTTCTGTCTGTCTGTGTCTGTCTGTCTGTCTGTGTCTGTCTATCTACCTGTCTGTCTGTCTGTTCATCTATCGACATTTGGGTTACGTGAGCCAGTTACCTGCGTCTCCCATTTCACCTGTAATTAGTAGAGATAATTAGCTTAGGCAGGTACCTTTGAGAATCCATCTTTAAGTCATAGCTTAAGAGATAGAAGGTAGAGAATTATTTTTGAGATACGAATTAATTTTGAGAACATTTGAGAAATAATTTGAAGTCTTTGAGAATTAATTTTTTGAGTGTGAGTTAATTTGAGACACGTTTGAGAATAGTAAGTGAGAGTGAGAGAGACAGTCATTATTCTCATGGACATCAGGAAATGAGACACAAGGATGCAGCAACCAAGCCTCTGAGAAACAATCACACTCTGGGGTCTTAAGTGAGACACATCCCCTATTAACATACATACATACATACATACATACATACATACATACATACTTTCTCACATCACAGTAAAATATATTAACTGTACGTAGCTCTGAGAATCCTTTATATAATAGTAGTGAAGATGTTTTAGATACGCTCTCACGTCACCAATTACGGGGAAATTTAACGTGAGAACCTCTAGGACTGTGAGGGCTGGTTTATGAACTTGATATCGTGAACAACCTATTATGTACACTCGTTAAGGGTGTGTGTGATCATAGTGGAGATAGTGTAGTAGTGGAGATAGTGTATTACTGGAGATAGTGTATTACTGGAGATAGTGTATTACTGGAGATAGTGTATTACTGGAGATAGTGTATTACTGGAGATAGTGTATTACTGGAGATAGTGTATTGTGTAGTAGTGGAGACCAAACTATAGTGTGTTTGTCGAGTTAAAAGTATGTATATAGATTTAGCTTGACAAAACAAACAGTGTGTGTTTGTTGAGGTAGAAATGAATAGGTGTATATGCTTTAACTATTATCCCTGGGGCTTACCGGCTGACAGGTTACACCACCGAACTCATTCACGTTTACACGACCAGGAATTATTATGCATGGACTCTGTAACACGTGTACAGGAAGAGTGCATCAGTAAATAAATAAATAAATAAATGGGTTCAATCGACATACTTGTAAAAAAAATTATCCTTGAACTTTTTTAACATACAGAATATACAGTTTATTTCTTTCTTCTTTCTTTTCTTTTCTTTCTTTTCTTTTCTTTTTTTCTTTTCTGTCTTTTCTTTCATTCCCCCCAAAAATCATTATCTCGTATTTAATGTTACCAATTATTGAAGCTTCTGGTAACTCCTTCTCCCTTCGCTCCTCTCATTATCAATAATCAAACTTGGCATATTGACGAGAGAGAGAGAGAGAGAAAGAAAAATTGGAGACAGACAGACAGACAGACAAACAGACAGGCAGACAGACAGACCAATCAGAACGAAATCTCACCAGGTAATAACAAACTAATTATAACACTCATTATCATCACCATTACTCTCGTTTATAGACCAAATTATGCAAATTAGAAGAAGAAAAACCAATTCACTCAGGTACAGGTAGAGGCTCAGAGGTGTTTTTAGACAAGGTATGTTTAAGGCGCGTTTTACCTCCTCTACCTGTGTGGCCCCTGATAAAGGTCTTCTCCAGGTAGATACTCCCTCTCTCTCTACAGGTAGTACTCTCTCCAGGTAGGTACTCTCTCCAGGTAGGTATTCTCTCAGGTGGCACTCTCTACAGGTAGGTACTCTCAGGTAGGCACTCTCCAGGGTGTTCTCTCAGGTAGGCACTCTCTCACAGGGCACTCTCTCCAGGTAGGCATTCTCTCCAGGTAGGCACTCTCTCAAGTGGGCATTCTCTCCAAGTAGGCACTCTCTGGGTGGCACTCTCCCAGGTAGGCACTCTCTCCAGGTGAGTGTCTCTCAGGTAGGCACTCTCTACAGGTGGGCTCTCTCTCAGGTAGGCACTCTCTCCCGGGTAGGTATTCTCTCAGGTAGGCACTGGGTAGGCACTCTCTCCAGGTAGGTATTCTCTCCCGGGTAGGCACTCTCTACAGGTAGGTATTCTCTCCAGTAGGCACTCTCTACAGGTAGGCACTCTCTCAGGTAGGCACTCTCTCTCCAGGTAGGCACTCTCTCCGGGGGCCTCTCTCAGGTAGGCACTCTCTCCCAGGTAGGCTCTCTCCAGGTAGCCTCTCCAGGTAGCCTCTCTCCAGGTGGCCTCTCTCAGGTAGGCCTCTCTCCAGGTAGGCACTCTCTCCAGGTAGGCACTCTCAGGTAGGCACTCTCTCCAGGTCAGGCACTCTCTCTCCAGGTAGGCACTCTCTCAGGTAGGTACTCTCTCCAGGTAGGCACTCTCTCCAGGGTAGGCACTCTCTACAGGTAGGCATTCTCTCCAGGTAGGCACTCTCTACAGGTAGGCACTCTCTCAGGCAGGCACTCTCTCAGGTAGGCACTCTCTCCCAGGTAGGCCTCTCTCCCGGGTGGCACTCTCTCTCTCCAGGTAGGCACTCTCTCCAGGGTAGGCACTCTCTCTCAGGTAGGCACTCTCTCCCAGGTAGGCTCTCTCAGGTAGGTGCTCTCTCAGGTAGGCACTCTCTCCAGGTGGCCTCTCTCCAGGTAGGCACTCTCTCTCAGGTAGGCCTCTCTCCAGGTAGGCACTCTCTCAGGTGGCACTCTCTCCCAGGTAGGCACTCTCTCAGGTAGGCACTCTCTCCAGGCAGGCACTCTCTCAGGTAGGCACTCTCTAGGTAGGCACTCTCTCCAGGTAGGCACTCTCTCCAGGTAGGCACTCTCTCTCCAGGTAGGCACTCTCTCCAGGTAGGCACTCTCTCAGGTAGGCACTCTCTCCAGGTAGGCACTCTCTCCGGTAGGCACTCTCTCCAGGTAGGCACTCTCTCAGGTAGGCACTCTCTCCAGGTGAGCTCTCTCTCCAGGTAGGCACTCTCCAGGTGAGCTCTCTCCAGGTAGGCACTCTCTCTCCAGGTAGGCACTCTCTAGGTAGGCACTCTCTCTCCAGGTAGGCATCTCTCTCCAGGTAGGCACTCTCTCCAGGCAGGCACTCTCTCCAGGTAGGCACTCTCTCCAGGTAGGCACTCTCCAGGTAGGCACTCTCTCCAGGTAGGCCTCTCTCAGGTAGGCACTCTCTCCAGGCAGGCACTCTCTCCAGGGTAGGCACTCTCTCCAGGTAGGCACTCTCTCCAGGTGCACTCTCAGGTAGCCTCTCTCCGGTGCAGGCACTCTCTCCAGGTAGGCACTCTCCGGTAGGCCTCTCGGGGGCACTCTCCAGGTAGGCACTCTCTCTCCAGGTAGGCACTCTCTCAGGTAGGCACTCTCTCAGGTGGCCTCTCTCCAGGTAGGCACTCTCTCAGGTAGGCACTCTCTCTCCAGGTAGGCCTCTCTCAGGTGGCACTCTCTCCAGGTAGGCACTCTCTCCAGGGGCACTCTCTCCGGAGGCACTCTCTCCAGGTAGGCACTCTCTCCAGGTAGGCACTCTCTCAGGTAGGCACTCTCTCCAGGTGGGCACTCTCTCCAGGTAGGCACTCTCTCGGAGGCCTCCTCCAGGTAGGCACTCTCTCAGGTAGGCACTCTCTCCAGGTAGGCACTCTCCCAGGCAGGCACTCTCTCCAGGTAGGTATTCTCCTCAGGTAGGCACTCTCTCCAGGTAGGCACTCTCTCCAGGTAGGCACTCTCTCCCAGGTAGGCACTCTCTCCAGGTAGGCACTCTCTCCAGGTAGGCACTCTCCCAGGTAGGCACTCTCCCAGGTGGCTCTCTCTCTCCAGGTAGGCACTCTCTCCAGGTAGGCACTCTCTCCAGGTAGGCACTCTCTCCAGGTAGGCACTCTCTCCAGGTAGGCACTCTCTCCCAGGTAGGCACTCTCTCCAGGTAGGCCTCTCTCCAGGTAGGCACTCTCTCCAGGAGTGGGCACTCTCCAGGTAGGCACTCTCTCCAGGTAGGCACTCTCTCAGGGCACTCTCTCAGGTAGGCACTCTCCAGGTAGGCACTCTCTCCCGGGTGGGCACTCTCCCGGGTGGGCCTCTCCAGGTAGGCACTCTCTCAGGTAGGCACTCTCTCCAGGTAGGCACTCTCTCCAGGTGGGCACTCTCTCAGGTAGGCCTCTCTCCAGGTAGGCACTCTCTCCGGTAGGCACTCTCTCCAGGTAGGCACTCTCTCCAGGCAGGCACTCCCAGGTGGGCACTCTCTCAGGCCTCTCTCCAGGTAGGCCTCTCTCAGGTGGGCATTCTCTCCAGGTAGGCACTCTCTCCAGGTAGGCACTCTCTCAGGTAGGCACTCTCTCCAGGTAGGCACTCTCTCCAGGTAGGCACTCTCTCAGGCGGGCACTCTCTCCAGGTAGGCACTCTCTCCAGGTGGCACTCTCTCCAGGTAGGCACTCTCTCCAGGTAGGCACTCTCTCCAGGTAGGCCACTCTCTCCCAGGTAGGCACTCTCTCAGGTAGGCACTCTCTCCAGGTAGGCACTCTCTC
>NW_024742338.1:3146310-3150048 GCF_018991925.1 Homarus americanus
CCTAACCTAATCCTTTATTTTTCCTAACTTAACCTTTATTTTTCCTAACCTAACCTCTTCTATATTAATTGTGTGTGCATACCATCATAAAGTTAAGATAAAATTTTTACTACAACATAGTTCTGTGTCATCAAAAAGTGGAGTTTGGGGGTCGGCCTGGTCTCTATTTCAATTAATCTCATATGTTATGTTGTTCACTTTACGCGTTTCTCACTTTCCGCGGTACCCTGTGGGTTGAATTAACTGCGTAAAGTGAGGGTTGACTGTAGTCGTCAAAAGTGCAGGTGTGGTCATGTGTGGTTCTTAGTGCAGGTGTGGTCATGTGTAGTTCTCAGAGTGCAAGTGTGATCATATGGAGTGCAGATGTGATCATCAAGAGTGTAGGTTTAGTCAAGTGTGGTCATCAAGACCCCCACCCTACCATGGGCGGCAGTGCCCCCAGGGGCCTTTCAGGAGTGGTGAGGCCCCCAGGGGCTCTTATTAAAGGCGCCTCCTCTCAGGAACCCTATAGCTTGCTTGGTTGTGGTGTTGTACATATTGCATACATCCAGCATTGATGGACTAAAATGTAAATCCACCAAATAACAGCCAATAGGAAAACAGAGCAGTCAATCAGCACAACACCCCAACTTACGTTTTCCTGTTGGTTATTTATTCTCCTTTATACTGTTCATGATGCAATGGGCGGTGTATTATTTAACGTCATATCTCCCATTGTTCTAAATAGTGCAAAAACAACTGTCCCCATGGGAATTACAGAAGCAGCGATCCCCAATACCCTCCAACTTGCCCTACTAGGTGCGGCGCCCGAAGGGGCCCTCCCAGGGACAGCAGTGCCCCAAAGGGGCCATAGAAAAGGAGGTGGAGCCCCTAGGGGCCCTGCCATGGGCGGTGGCGCCCTGAAGGGCTTCCCAGGGGCAGTGGCGACCCCAGGTACCCTTCCAAGGGCTGTTGCGCCCTCAGGGCCATACCAGGGGTGGCGGCACACCCTGGGGCCCTCCCAGGGCGGTGGAACCTCCAGGTGCCATCCCACGGGTGATGGCGCCCCCTAGGCCTACGGACGGGCGGTGGTAGCCACGGGCGACAGCACACCCAGGCGCCCTTTCAGGGTTGGTGGAGCCCCCAGGGGTCCTGGCATGGGCTGTGGCGACTCAGGGTTCCCTTCCAGGTGCTCGTATCTGAGGGAGTCGTTTTCGGTATTTAGTTTTGAAGGAGGTCGTTGTTTCCGGTATTTAGTATCTAAAAAGGTCGTTTTTGCTCACTTTCATAACAAACTTTAAAGACAGACCCAGCTGCTCTCTCTCTCTCTCTATCGTTCACTCTCTCATAGAACTTTCTTATCCTTGGGGAATGGGGGGAGGGGAGGCATTGAACTCTAGAGATAGATAGATAGATAGATAGAGGAAGGGAGGGAGGGAAGGATAGGTAAAGGGAAGAATAGATAGATAGAGGGTAGGGAGGAATGGAGATAGGAATAGATAGAAGAATAAATAGATAAATAGACGGAAGGTAGGATGGATGACTAGACGGATAGGTGGATAAATGGATAGATGGATACCATTCATATTCATTATATTCTCTTATTTAAGGTCCTTTAATAATAAAAAAAGGTAAATTTAATCTCATTCCTACACATAGATCACTTTTATTAGCCTTTGTTTGGCATATGGGCATATAAATATGTCATGAGGGTCATTTTGGTAATTTTTCAATAGTCACCCCATCCAGTTTTCTCTCCCTTGGGTTATAACGTAAAGAAAACCGGGAATGCAAACAGCTGTGCCACAGTGAGTCCTGCTAATATGTTGGTGGTTGAATTTCAATGCACACTACTATTTTCACTCTTTCTCTCGTGATTTGATAATGATTTGGAGAATTGAGATAAGAAGAGGAGAGATGAGAGGGCGAGCAAGATTTGGTGGTGGAGATAATGACAAGGTGAGAGGTGAGGTAAACTTCTCCAACAAGCTGCTACATGCATGACCAATAATAATGGTGATATTTGTTCAACAAATTATCACATAGTTTTAAAATTAGATGGACACCCACTAAAAAAATTATTCGGCACCTGTGTCACGGTCCGACTAATTACCCAAATGTAGCCAAATATAGCCGCAATGAAGTCAAATAATGGTCCTACATGAATAAATCGGACTGCTAATCACTTCTCGACTAGTATTTGGTATCAGAAAGTCACAAAAAATTGGAAAACTTACTTTAATCTGAGTGTAAAAGGTGTAGAAGACAACGACCATATCGCTGCCTCGGTGATCATCGTTGTGGATACGTGAAGTTCCTCGCGTCGTCCATCGAGGTAAGATTTGGGGCAGTTTTTTATTATTTTAATTCGTTTGGTAAGAAAGTTTAATGGATTAATTTGGTTTACTTTAACCATAAGGCTGTACAGTATTTCAAATTGTTTTAAAGATTTAATGAATTATTGTACAATACACTGGACAGTAACAGTATACTGTACATAATTTTAGTATTACTGTACATAATTTTAGTATTACTGTACATAATAGTATACTGTACATAATTTTAGTATTACTGTACATATACATAACGTATAGTACATATTGCTGTACACTACCCACAAAGTTCTCGCACTCGGTCATGCAATACAACAAAACTAATTTGAATATTGCTGAGGAAGTTTTATTGTAAATTAAATTACATGTACTACTTTTCACCTCTAAATACAATAGATAAACATATGAAACATGGAGTAGCTTCACAACCAGACATACCAACCATTGAGTTGTTGTGCCCAGCTGTTCCAGAACTTTGTGGTGTGTTCCAAGAGTACTGTATGGTGTAAGTGTAAAACTATATTGCCTACTTAATTTTTTAGTCGTTATAATTTTATTCTTTCCAGGACGGTGATGTGAAGATGCAGGAGACAAGGACCAGGAGAGAGTCTTCTGGCGAATGGGACTCTTGCTGCACCACATCAGAAACCCTACTCATTCTGTAGTTACAACTTGCGGTATTGGGCGAGTCTCTCCTTGTGGTTTCTCCACTAGTTTTGATTAATGATCTGGGTTCACAATTTAAAAATTAATTGATGTTAATTGCCCTTGAAATTATTTAAAATAGATTACGCTCTGCCCCCGAAATTTTAAATCGCCTTTATATACATGTTCATAAATATAGGCTATTAGGGTGTCTACCGGTCTGGAAAGGGCAGGTTACTTCATTTGGGGCTGGAAAAGCCAAGAAATATTACAAATAAATGTGGAATTTAATTTGAATTAAATAGAACTTCAAAATGTTACTACTTTGACAGCAATCTTGCCATAAATTAATGCTGTACTGTATAATATAACTTGTAGCAACATTCCACTCCAGTAACTGACAGTTTGTGTACTGATCATATTTCATATTGGTGATAAAATAACTTGAATATTAGTTACAGCATATCTACTAATTCTGCAATGAGAATTGACATGAATTGTTATAATGGACTTTTAAGTAGATTATTTCTTATTAATAAAGGGCCATATAGGTGAAATGATTTCTTGGTTTTGTCAATTTCCTTGGGATGTCCAGAAGCCAGTCCAGGTCAACCTATGAGCTCCAGAACCGAGAATGGGTGATAATATCAATTTTACAAAGTATACTATCATAGAAAACGGAAAATTTGTATAACAAAAATGGGAAATATATTTCAGAAAGCATATAAATCATCAGGAAAATCGAAATTTATATAAAAGAGAAACATCTACTTTCTGGGAA
>NW_024742338.1:3150148-3260477 GCF_018991925.1 Homarus americanus
AAGTCGATAATCTAATTTCCCGAAAAATTAGAAAATTTATCTACTTTTCGGGAAACCAGATAACCAACTTTCCGTGAAAGTAGATATTTCCATTTTATGATACTGATATTTCCATTCTTTTATGATACAAATTTCTGCTTTATGATAATCTATTTCGGCAAATTTGTTATCTAACCAACTTTCCCGGAAAGTAGATATTTCCATTTTTATGATACAAATTTCCTGTTTTCTATGATAATCTATTTTCGGAAAGTTGGTTATCTAGCCAACTTTCGCGGAAAGTAGATATTTCCCATTTTTATGATACAAATTTCCCGTTTCTTATGATAATCTATTCGGCAAATTTGTATTCAACCAACTTTCCCGGAAAGTAGATATTTCCCATTTTTTGTGATACAAATTTCCCGTTTTCTATGATAATCTACTTCCCAAAATTAGGTAATATTTTCGAAAATACGAAAATCTACTTCCCAAAAAGTCGATAATCTAATTTCCGAAAATAAGAAAATCTATCTACTTCGGGAAACCAGATAACCAACTTTCCGTGAAAGTAGATATTTCCCATTTTTATGATACAAATTTCCTGTTTTCTATGATATTTATTTTCAAGTTGGTTATCTAACCAACTTTCCCGGAAAGTAGATATTTCCCATTTTTATGATACAAATTTCCTGTTTCTATGATAATCTATTTTCGAAAGTTGGTTATCTAACCAATTTTCGCGGAAAGTAGATATTTCCCATTTATGATACAAATTTCCTGTTTCTATGATAGTTATTTTCGGGAAAGTTGGATCTAACCAACTGCGGAAAGTAGATATTTCCATTCTTTATGATACAAATTTCGCTTTTTATGATAATCTATTTTCGGCAAATTTGGTTATCTAACCAACTTTCCTGAAAGTAGATATTTCCCATTTGTGATACAAATTTCCCGTTTCTATGATAATCAACTTCCCAAAATTAGGTAATATTTCCCCGAAAATACGAAAATCTACTTCCCCAAAAGTCGATAATCTATTTCCCGAAAATTAGAAAATCTATCTACTTTCGGGAAACCAGATAACCAACTTTCCGTGAAAGTAGATATTTCATTTTTATGATACAAATTTCCTGTTTTATGATAATCTATTTCGGGAAAGGTTATCTAACCAACTTTCCCGGAAAGTAGATATTTCCATTTTATGATACAAATTTCCCGTTTTTATTTCCATTTTTGTGATACAAATTTCTGCTATGATAATCTACTTCCCAAAATTAGGTAATATTTTTAGGTCAAAATCTACTTCCCAAAGTCGATAATCTAATTTCCGAAAATTTAGAAAATCTATCTACTTTCGGGAAACCAGATAACCAACTTTCCGTGAAAGTAGATATTTCCCATTTTTATGATACAAATTTCCTGTTTTCTATGATATCTATTTCGGGAAAGTTGGTTATCTAACCAACTTTCCCGGAAAGTAGATATTTCCCATTTTTTATGATACAAATTTCCCGTTTTCTATGATAATCTATTTTCGGCAAATTTGTTTATCTAACCAACTTTCCTGGAAAGTAGATATTTCCCATTTTTTATGATACAAATTTCTCGTTTTCTATGATAATCTATTTTCGGGAAATTTGGTTATCTAACCAACTTTCCCGGAAAGTCGATATTTCCCATTTTTTATGATACAAATTTCCCGTTTTCTATGATAATCTATTTTCGGGAAAGTTGGTTATCTAAGAAACTTTCGCGGAAAGTAGATATTTCCCATTTTTTATGATACAAATTTCCCGTTTTCTATGATAATCTACTTCCCAAAATTAGGTAATATTTCCCCGAAAATACGAAAATCTACTTCCCCAAAAAGTCGATAATCTAATTTCCTGAAAATTAGAAAATCTATCTCCTTTTCGGGAAACCAGATAACCAACTTTCCGTGAAAGTAGATATTTCCCATTTTTTATGGTATAAATTTCCCGTTTTCTATGATAATCTATTTTCGGGAAAGTTGGTTATCTAACCAACTTTCCCGGAAAGTAGATATTTCCCATTTTTTATGATACAAATTTCCCGTTTTCTATGATAATCTATTTTCGCAAATTTGGTTATCTAACCAACTTTCCTGAAAGTGTAGATATTTCATTTTTAGATATAAATTTCCTGTTTTATGATAACGCTTCCCAAAAATTAGGTAATATTTCGAGGTCATGGTACCATTTCCAAAGTCGATAATCTAATTTCAGTAAATTAGAAAATCTATCTACTTTTCGAAACCAGATAACCAACTTCCGTGAAAAGTAGATATTTCCCATTTTTTAAGATACAAATTTCCCGTTTTCTATGATAATCTATTTTCGGGAAAGTTGGTTATCTAACCAACTTTCACGGAAAGTAGATATTTCCCATTTTTTATGATACAAATTTCCCGTTTTCTATGATAATCTATTTTCGGGAAAGTTGGTTATCTAACCAACTTTCGCGGAAAGTAGATATTTCCCATTCTTTATAATACAAATTTCCCGCTTTCTATGATAATCTATTTTCGGCAAATTTGGTTATCTAACCAACTTTCCCGAAAAGTAGATATTTCCCATTTTTTGTGATACAAATTTCCCGTTTTCTATGATAATCTACTTCCCAAAATTAGGTAATATTTCTCCGAAAATACGAAAATCTACTTCCCCAAAAAGTCGGTAATCTAATTTCCCGAAAATTAGAAAATCTATCTACTTTTCGGGAAACCAGATAACCAACTTTCCGTGAAAGTAGATATTTCCCATTTTTTATGATACAAATTTCCCGTTTTCTATGATAATCTATTTTCGAGAAAGTTGGTTATCTAACCAACTTTCGCGGAAAGTAGATATTTCCCATTCTTTATGATACAAATTTCCCGATTTCTATGATAATCTATTTTCGACAAATTTGGTTATCTAACCAACTTTCCCGGAAAGTAGATATTTCCCATTTTTTATGATACAAATTTCCCGTTTTCTATGATAATCTATTTTCGGGAAAGTTGTTTATCTAACCAACTTTCGCGGAAAGTAGATATTTCCCATTTTTTATGATACAAATTTCCCGTTTTCTATGATAATCTATTTTCGGCAAATTTGTTTATCTAACCAACTTTCCCGGAAAGTAGATATTTCCCATTTTTTATGATACAAATTTCCCGTTTTCTATGATAATCTATTTTCGGCAAATTTGGTTATCTAACCAACTTTCCCGGAAAGTAGATATTTCCCATTTTTTGTGATACAAATTTCCCGTTTTCTATGATAATCTACTTCCCAAAATTAGGTAATATTTCCCCGAAAATATGAAAATCTACTTCCCCAAAAAGTCGATAATCTAATTTCCCGAAAATTAGAAAATCTATCTACTTTTCAGGAAACCAGATAACCAACTTTCCGTGAGAGTAGATATTTCCCATTTTTTATGATACAAATTTCCCATTTTCTATGATAATCTATTTTCGGGAAAGTTGGTTATCTAAACAACTTTCCCGGAAAGTGGATATTTCCCATTTTTTATGATACAAATTTCCCGTTTTCTATGATAATCTATTTTCGGGAAAGTTGGTTATCTAACCAACTTTCCCGGAAAGTAGATATTTCCCATTTTTTATGATACAAATTTCCCATTTTCTATGATAATCTATTTTCGGGAAAGTTGGTTATCTAGCCAACTTTCGCGGAAAGTAGATATTTCCCATTCTTTATGATACAAATTTCCCGCTTTCTATGATAATCTATTTTCAGCAAATTTGGTTATCTAACCAACTTTCCCGGAAAGTAGATATTTCCCATTGTTTATGATACAAATTTCCCGTTTTCTATGATAATCTACTTCCCCAAATTAGGTAATATTTCCCCGAAAATACGAAAATCTACTTCCCCAAAAAGTCGATAATCTAATTTCCCGAAAATTAGAAAATCTATCTACTTTTCGGGAAACCAGATAACCACCCAAGAGATATTTATTTATGATACAAATTTCCTGTTTTATGATATCTATTGTTGTTATCTAACCAACTTTCCCGGAAAGTAGATATTTCCCATTTTTTATGATACAAATTTCCTGTTTTATGATAACTATTTTCGAAAGTAGATATTTCCCGAAAAGTCGATAATCTACTTTCCCGAAAAGTAGAAAATTCATTCACTTTTCAGAAAGTAGATAACCAACTTTCTTGGTAGATATTTCCCATTTTTATGATACAAATTTCCCTTTCTATGATAATCTACTTCACAAAATTAGTAATATTTCAAAAATCGATAATCTACTTCTTGAAAGTAGATAACCAACTCTCCCGGAAAGTAGATATTTCCCATTTTTTATGATACAAATTTCCCGTTTTTTATGATAATCTACTTCGCAAAATTAGGTAATATTTCCCCCAAAATTCGAAAATCTACTTCCCCGAAAAGTCGATAATCTACTTTCCCGAAAAGTAGAAAAATCTATCTACTTTCGAAAGTAGATAACCAACTTTCCCTGAAAGTAGATATTTCCCATTTTATGATACAAATTTCCTGCTTTCTATGATAATCACTTCGCAAAATTAGGTAATATTTCCAGTTTCGAAAATCTGCTTCCGATAATCTACTTTCCCGAAAAGTAGAAGTTGAATATTTTTCGGGAGATAACCAACTTTCCCGGAAAGTATATCAAAGTTTTATGATACAAATTTCCTGTTTTCTATGATAATCTACTTCGCAAAATTCAGTAATATTTCAAAATTCGAAAAATCTACTTCCCGAAAAGTCGATAATCTACTTTCCCGAAAAGTAGAAAATTTATCTACTTTTCGAAAGTAGATAACCAACTTTCCCGGAAAGTATATATTTCCCATTTTTTGTGATACAAATTTCCCGTTTTCTATGATAATCTACTTCGCAAAATTAGGTAATATTTCCCCCAAAATTCGAAAATCTATTCCCCCGAAAAATCGATAATCTACTTTCCCGAAAAGCAGAAAATCTATCTACTTTTCGGGAAAGTAGATAACCAACTTTCCCGGAAAGTAGATATTTCCCATTTTTTATGATACAAATTTCCCGTTTTCTATGATAATCTACTTCGCAAAATTAGGTAATATTTCCCCAAAAATTCGAAAATCTACTTCCCCGAAAAGTTGATAATCCACTTTCCCGAAAAGTAGAAAATCTACTTTTCAGGAAAGTAGATAACCAACTTTCCGGGAAAGTAGATATTTCCCAATTTCTGTGATACAAATTTCCCGTTTCCTATGATAATCTACTTCGGAAAATTCGGTAATATTTCCCAAAAAGTCGATAATCTACATCCCCGAATAGTCGATAATCTACTTTCCCGAAAAGTAGATAATCTACTTTTCAGGAAAGTAGATAACCAACTTTCCCGGAAAGTTGATATTTCCCACTTTCTATGAAACAAATTTCCCATTTTCTATGATAATCTACTGCAAAATTAGGTAATATTTCCAAAGTCGAAATTCTTCGAAAAGTCGATAATCTATTTCCCGAAAGTAGAAATTCTATCTACTTTTCAGGAAAGTAGATAACCAACTTTCCGGAAAGAGATTTCATTTTTTATGATACAATTCCTTTATGATAATCTACTTCGCTAAATTAGGTAATATTTCCCGAAACGTCGAAAATCTACTTCCTGAAATATAATCTACTTCTGAAAAGTAGAATATCTATTTTCAGTAGATAACCAACTTTCCCGGAAAGTAGATATTTCATTTTTATGATACAAATTTCCTGTTTCTATGATAATCTACTTCGCAAAATTAGGTAATATTTCCCAAAAATCGATAATCTACTTCCTTGAAAAGTCGATAATCTACTTCTTTAAAATCTATCTACTTTTCGAAAGTAGATAACCAACTTTCCCGAAAGTAGATATTTCCCATTTTTATGATAAATTTCCCGTTTTATGATAATCTACTTAAAATTAGGTAATATTTCAAAAATCGATAATCTACTCTTGAAAAGTCGATAATCTACTTTCCCGAAAGTAGAAAATTCATCTACTTTTCGGGAAAGTAGATAACCAACTTTCCCGGAAAGTAGATATTTCCATTTTTATGATACAAATTTCCCGTTTCTATGATAATCTACTTCGCAAAATTAGGTAATATTTCCCAAAATTGAAAATCTATCCAAATGATATCTACTTTCCGAAAAGTAGAAAATCTTTCTACTTTTCAGGAAAGTAGATATTTTCCTTTTCATTTTTTATGATACAAATTTCTATGATAATCTACTTCGCAAAATTAGGTAATATTTCCCCAAAAACTCGAAAATCTACTTCCCCGAAAAGTCGATAATCTACTTTCCCGAAAAGTAGAAAATCTTTCTACTTTTCAGGAAAGTAGATAACCAACTTTCCCAGAAAGTAGATATTTCCCATTTTCTGTTATACAAATTTCCCATTTTCTATCATAATCAACTTCGGAAAATTAGGTAATATTTCCCAAAAGTCGATATCTACTTTCCCTTAAAGTCGATATCTACTTTCCCTTAAAGTCGATATCTACTTTCCCAAAAAGTAGATAATCTACTTTTTAGAAAAGTAGATAACCAACTTTCCCGGAAAGTAGATATTTCCCATTTTCTATGATAAGTAGATAACCAACTTTCCCAGAATTAGATATTTCCCATTTTCTGTTATACAAATTTCCCATTTTCTATGATAATCTACTTTGGAAAATTAGGTAATATTTCCCCAAAAGTCGATAATCTACTTTCCCGAAAAGTATATAATCTACTAACCAGAGAGGAAACTTGGTAATCATGACAGAAAATTACACAACAATGAAGTCAAGATGTCTTGCACTGGTAATGTGGCTGTTGTGAACAGATAGTGGTAATATGACTTAAAAAGTGGTTGTATACAAATGAGACTACATACCGAAGCTGACTACATAATGACATTAACTGGATAAAATAATGGTCATTCTAAGAAAGATACACATACACTACACAATTTATCACAGGAATGAATTATACAGCAATTTAAATACATCTTTATTGACTAGTTTAATAAAAATATAAAATTTATAAAAATGCCCTTAAGCTTACATGTTTTGAGGCAGAAGTATCTCAAACCTTTGTGACATTATGAATATTAACCAAATATATTTTGCAAGAAGTGTCCAGTTCTTAAACTCATGAATTCTGACAAGTAGGCTACAGAATGGCCATATTGTTCACATAATGTTGAAGATTGAAGACTATTCAAGCTAACCGAAATGTTTCATGGCCATTATTATTATTAGTGGGATTATGCATAACACATCAAATATGTTAAACTTTTTTTTTAGTTTGGTATGTAATGTGTCACATGAAATAGAACTGTACCACATGCTAAATATACCTGGAAACTACATGCACTAGGAATATTTGACAATTTGATCTGAGTAAAATGACAATATCCACAAGAGATAAAACGAAGTAAAACACTAACCAATTGGATGTATTGTAGAGGTTTACACCATATTTTCCCCCCAACTCTCAACATTAAACTGAGGTTATTTCTCATTATCTGTGTATAGGCTGCAGATACTTGCATAATCAAGATCACCTTTGAACAACTTGCACATGAGGGACATACAGTACAGGTACACAGTACACAGAAAAATTAATAACTTTTAAGTAGGCAAAACTGCACTTTAACAAGTTTGCCACAAACTTTAACACAGGGAGCAGAACAAACACGATACAGTAAAATAAGGCCACAATATTATACTGGGTCACATGATCAAGTACACGATACAATATCAATAATGCAACAGAACAAATGTAAGAATTCCAAGGTACATCTTTGACCATGAACATGTCTACCTAATTTTCCTCATGTGCAAAGGCATCAAACAGCTACTATACACTCTATTTACATTTGCAACCTCATATATCATATTTAACATACAAAAAGTACAATAACAATTTGAGAAAAATCACAGCCCATATCACAGCTTTATCTAAAAATAGTATTGGAGAAATGGCTTCACATGTAGTCTCCTTGTGACCATATTGTCTAACAAATGTATTACAGTCTTGTATATGACTATTTCTGTTGATCCCTGAGCCTAGCACACTCCATACTAGAGAGCAATACATCACTTCACAAATATGGGATAATACTCCTGAAAAATGGAAGACTTCAAACACAATTAATCGTAAATAGCATAAATACGGTGATATCTCCGTTGGGTGGAACAATTTGTGCAGAGCACTTCCGAGAATGAGAGATTTCCTGGTAACGAGACGACTCTCTTAAATCCGGAAAAAATCCCCCATCCCCGGAAATTTCCGGGTAACGGAAAAATTTTCTTGGAAGTTCCAGAAATTGCCCATTACAGTAAATCATCTCTCGAACCCGGAAAAATATCCCTCATCCCCGGAATTTTCCGGGTAAAGGAAAAAATTTCTCGGAATTTCCAGAAGATGAGCCTGATTTTCATCTCTCAAACCCGGAAAAACTCCCCTATCCCCAGAATTTTTTCGGGAAAACTTTCTCAGAATTTTCCGGAAAATGTTCCCCTTGGAAAATAGTTCCCAAAGGCGAAATTTTCCGGAAAAATCCGGCTTTGGGAACGATTTTCCTAGAAAATTTACATTCCGGCTATCGGAGAGTTCCGGGTTTGAGGGATTCCGGCTAACGGAGATATTACTGTACATTGCCCTTCAATTTATACTAATCACACTGGCCACATCCATTGAGACAATAATTATCAATAGACCACCAGTTGTATTTTATCAATTATCACAATGACAGTTTAAAGTAATAACCTTCCAGTGTACAGTATTGGTCACACTCATCTTTTCTACAGTTTATTGTTATGTGCTTTAATAGTTTCTACCAGTCTATGATGCAATTGACACCTGATAGACTCGGCTGATCAAGTAAGTCACGATCCCACTGTAATAACTGTTATCTATATGGTGACTGGTGACAACACAAGATGCAGTAAAATCTTCCAATATCAATACAGTATATTAATTTTGATAAAAACAAAGTCTTACAGAATCAGACTTTAAAAGTTCATTCAATGTAAATGTAAAATAAACAGTACATATAGTAATCATCTCAAGAAAACATTTCATAAATTGTTCAGATATTTCAAATTAAGCATTGGTCTATAACTGAAGAGCTGTTTCCAAAAACTCTGGTGTTATCAGCAGTTTTAGTTTATTAGAATTTGAGGACCAGTTTTATGCAGTGGGACTCGCATCATCACGAGAATGTCTTGTAACAAAAAGTCTAGAGCTTTATTTTTTCTACACATAAGCCAAAAACAAGTGAACAAGGCTTACACCTGTACTATAGTGCTGTACATATAAAACACAGTGTAAGTTCCTTATGGTGTGTTCACTGTGAGTGGACAAAGGTTCTCAGGTTATGACATTAAGAACAGTTAATCGGAATGTCACATTTGTCCTTCCATATTTAACCTAATCACCCAGCATGATTCACAGTGATTTATACCATGCATTATGTAAGTTCCTAGCTACTGGTAATGTAATATTGTCCAATTTGAGGCACATGCATTTGTAATGGAAATGGAGTTTTTCCCCTTGACCTTAACATAAAAAAGTCTAATAAGTTTGGTATGGCTAGCGAGGCTTTTTCATCTCATTCTTAGAATAGGAATAATTGTAGCAGCATTGGCACAAAACTAATAAAGTTTAATTTAAAATAATCAGAGACAAAGTTAGAATTGGTTCTAAAAAGCCTGTCAGGAGACTTTAACTGCTTTGGGTGATAGTGCAAGTCTTTCAAATGAAGACATTTCTCTGCCCATCCTTTCTACTCGATGGTACAGTATTAACAAGTTTCCAGGACTTTGGTACATTATATTGAAGCTACCCACCCTGTGTTGTAAAGAAACACTTTTTAAACAGTTTGAAGGAAGTTTTTCATGGAAGCCAGTTCTTTAGACAACTTGCCTATCTCTGATACATTGCAAAACTGAACACTGTACAGTGGTGGACCACAAGTCATTACCTACCTAAACATTAGACTCTTGTCTTTTACTAAGTAATGGGCTGTGGTCAACAATTTACTAATACCTGTACCATGTATCAAGAATTGCAAAATTTATAATAATTGACTTAGCTCCAAGTTGCATTTCAGCTTGTATCCTGTGTACACAGGTATACCACAACCAGGAGAGTTGTTGCAACACTGGTGGCAACATGATTCGGTAATACAGGATTTAACACAACATTCAAACAATGAGTCATAACAGGGATTTACTCTAGTGTTACCTGTGACTCGGTAGGTGCTGCCACATTACAATGATACAGTATAAAGAGAGCAGTAAAACTTAATTCAACCAGTCAGAAAAATGATCGGCTACTGAAACGGCCAAAATTCAATTATGGTGATAGTGTTACACCACAGAAGAGTACTCAATGTGTGGATGTATGTGTGTTTTTATTACTGATAATTATAAGCCAATTTCTTAAGCATTTTGTTGTTATTAAGTTAGTGCCTCTCCCATGGCTGACCCTGGTGATAACTGATTTACACAGGTTTTATTTAGTTATTGAAGGAAAGTTTTTGATGATGTATATAAGTGTTGAAGAAGAAACTACTTCAAAAATTAATTTAATAACAAAGACTATTGACCTCAACCTCAATGTAAAAGTGTTTGTGACCACATTTATCATAGAACAAGTTGCTACCCTTGTTAATTTTTCTCAATAAATTCACTAAATAATGAATAATTAATTTGAATCATTAAATAAGGAAATATATATGACAGTTAACTCAAAGTCCACTATCCAAGTCACACTATCACTATAGCTATCCATCTCTCACTGGGAAAATTAAATGTTTACTTGAAATAAAATCTATATCTAAATAATGGCTGGAAGTAATGTGAGTCCTGCCAGTCATGTAAATTACAACTTCCTGAGATAAATCTTCCCTTAATACCTAGACATTAGGCATAACTAATATGACCATAATAATGTCTTATACATAATAGTTTAATGAACTATTCTCTCTCCCTCGCATTCTTGCTCCTCCACGAGTACTTTTCCACAAGTTTACTTAAAGTAAACCACAATGACAATCTTGTCGGAGAGGTTACTTACGTATTTTCTATTGATGTTCTTACAGCTGAAGCATAAATAAATGCTTAGTTTCATTTTAGTCACATAAAACATTTATATATTACAGTCAAGTTTAAGTTTAAATAGTTACTTACTGAATAGAGTTTGGCACAAGACTGTATGACATAGGTTCAGTGACCCACCTGTATCAAGACTACCTGCACCATCCTCACCTACCTCCACTACAGTACATGGTGTAACAGTGAAGACCTCAAGCGGCAACAATAAACTCCTTTAATACCCATACGTATACAGTACACAAACTCTTTTGTAATATAACTTTAATTGGTAATATTCAAGTATGTCTATGTCTGATTAATAAAATTATTTGTCCAAAATTATGTTACAGATAAATCGTTTTAATTTTCATCTAAAAACATAAATTCTCTCCCCTTTTAGCACTTTTTTATCTTAATGAAATCTAGGAGAAACATTAAACCATTGGGCTGGACAAAGGGAATGTTTGTTTATGTTAGAAAGCAGAAAACATGAACCTACCCAACATAAATGTCTACTTTTACCATTTTATTTTTGGTTGCATTGTGTTTAGTTGAGTTAAAGAAGTTTAATAAGGTCTGGCTGTGTTGGGTTAGGGAAGTTTAATAAGGTCTGGCTGTGTTGGGTTAGGGAAGTTTAATAAGGTCTGGCTGTGTTGGGTTAGGGAAGTTTAATAAGGTCTGGCTGTGTTGGGTTAGAAAAGGTGACTAAGAGCTGTTGGGTTATGGAAGGTTAACGAGGTCTCACTGTGCTGGGTTAAGGTAAGTTAATAAATTTTTAAATCTTATAATTTAAGCTTATTGTAGAGAATTTGTAGTCAATAAGTTGATTAAGCAGACTTTGTATACTTAATAATTACCATTTAATATATTAATTTTGCTTACCTAATTGTTATAGCAGAATATAACAGACACATGTCAGCTGGGGCATTTTCAAGGCTGGCATAGTGATAAAAGTAGGTTGGGTACTGCATTTATATTGAACTTTCATATGTTGGCATTAATGTGTGTGAAGGTCATGGTAACCTTCAATGAAGAACTTTATGTTTCCATACAGTTACACAACACACTTTCCAATTCATTATGTGTGCAACTGCCAGTAATTATTGTCAATTATTAATATCTAACTTTCTGATACTAATCATCATTCTATACCCTTCCCATTTTTCCATCTTAAAGATTTTGAAGAAATTTCACTTGCACATTACTCATCTAATTGTCAGGCCAAACATGCGTGTGAGGGCCGGTGTATGTGTTGAGGCAACTGCCAGCAAGAGTGGCAAATCATTAAGGTCTAAACCTAATGCTCGAGTTAACTCTGGTAAATGGTAGGGTCCAAGACCTGCTTCTGATCCTGCAAGAGAAACACCAGCTCCACCCAGTAAGTACTCGGCCAACAACTGTGACTTCAGGTACAATTCACACAAGCGTTCTTCCAGGTGCTGCATGATCTGTGAGGAGAAATTTTATTCAACATTTCAACAATTTCAATAATCAAGAAATACAAGAAAGCATTCATTCAATAGTTACATTTTAATTTGCCTTTGATTAACATTACAGTACACATGAAAGAGTTTACTAGTATGCCACGAAAGTAATGATAGGTACAGTAATAAGTATATGAGTACTTAAAACAACTACTACAGAGAAGTATAATCCTTAGTATCTTATCTTCTCAACCCTCCGTTGAATAGGATTAACTAGCAGTGCCTATATATCAGTGACCTATTCTCCACATACCACATATATCAACTACCCTATAACTATACAGTACAGTGTATATACTGTAAAAACACAGTATATGACCTAATCAAAGATACACTCTGGACACCCAATGAACATTTAATTTGGGAAGCCCACATTATCCTCCCAACAAATTTATATTAATAAAACAAAATCCATATCAAGGATATTCTATTTTTCTAATCAGGTTCTATATTATGGATGCAGGCTTCTTTGCCTGTATATTCAGGTCTTTAACCATTTCTTAGGTGGATTCATCCTCAATTTAATTCATACGTAAACCTTTTATTATGCTGTCTACCCGGTTATGTGGGCTGTTAGGGTAGTGATGCCTTTTTCATATCAGTGTTTTATGTATGTAATGATCTGTGTTCTAGGTATCTTTATGGATAGGCCTGATGAATTTCAAAATGAACACCACGAACACCTGTTGTCTCGGTAGGGTTATCAAAATCCTTCGTCCGTTATGTCATATTTTCTAGCACAGAGTCGTAAAGAAACTTTCTGGAGTTTGTGTACATCCCTGATACAGAATTTTGAGTTCATGGTGCTAAGGTCCATTGCAGCTATGTTAAGTCACTAATTAGCTCTCAACATTACTTACTTCACCAGCCTATCAGTCCCAAGACTAATTAAATTTAGTGATTCTACTGTAAAAATTTAAATTACTGTATAAAGATGCATCAATGCTGGGTACTTACAAATTGGGGGTCGACATCCAAGCGAGTGAGGTCCAGCAAAGAATCTGTGATGGCTGACACTAGGGGAGACATGCCCACTCTCAGACCCACTTGACCACTCGAGCCACTACGTTCCACAACGTATGAGTGAGATGACATCACCTGCACTTCCCTGGTGTACCAATAAAGTTTTCTTAAATGAGACACTTACAGTAGCTAACCTAACACCCAGGTTAATGTATAACAGTAAAAACAAAAGATGACAATTTGTCAAATCATTCCAAAGTCATATAGCAACAAATGTTAATAGACCAATATATTCTGAAAATGTTTTAAACATGATAACAATTATGAAAAAGTTCTAAGCAAACAAGGTTTCAATGGTTGCCTAAGTATTTTGTGTAAAGACTATCATTGTTCACAAATGAAAGACATAACTACAGTACTGTATATCTTTGATGATGTAGATGGGAAAAGGGTCTTGACCTGTTGTGCTACTACTATTTACCAGAATCTACAACTCGTGAGAATATTTGATGGTAATATCCTCTGCATTAACCAACAGTGCTAAGTCTTGTTTATAGACCTTTGTATTGAATTAAATAAATCTGCCATCAACACTCCATCATCATACATAATAATCAATAACCAAGATAACCTCCTCCATACTTACCTCAAACTTTGCACTATACTGTACTGTAATTTAATTTTCTATATCACTAAAAGCTTTATACACCTTCTGTAATACAATTATCTAGAGGAAAACAAAAGTAATAAATATATACCAAGTGTCTGTGTCAGCCACAACTGCCACAGCTTCGGCGACCTGCTGATCAAGAGTGGAGCGTTGAGCCGCAGCCGAGAGATCTTGTCGAAGTGCATCCTCCCAGTGGAGAGTCTGAGTGGTGGCATGGACCACAAACACTGAGGAATAGTGGTCCATTACACCCCCGAGTAAGGAGCCTGCCAGACACATAACACTGCTGCTCCCTGAAGGTGATCCCCCGGGTGCACTATTGTGAGTCACACAAGCACACCTGTCACAGAAATATTTTAATGGTACATGAACCATAATGGGTGACAATAAAATAACAGTTTCACCAGTAAAAAGGCTATACTGCACACAAAAAATTCGGCAATACTTCTATGATACTTTTAAGACAAAAGGCTTCAACTAACATGTAATGACTAGATATATATAACCAGGGTACTAAAATTGTGTAGAACTGTGGGAATATATTACATCATACAGTACTAGACTCTTTTAACATATGCCATCAAAAATAACTTAGTTTATTAGGTCTATTCATAATTAGGTTTAACGGCCAAAACAGCTTATAGAGGAAAGTAATGTTCAGTACACTTGCTCTTCATCCACTGAGTTAAATGAGAAACTTAAGATCAAGATATCTATGTCCTATTTAATGTAATTCCCACTTGCATTCACGCAGCTATGACATTGCAGAGCTCTGTGAATGTTTGTAGATATCCCCATAAGACAAAATATACCGTTAGTAGCGTACAACTGTTAAAGAAGAGATCTCAAGTTTGGCAATCTTAAATCACACAAGCTGGGATACAAATTCTCTAATCTCTACTTCCTAATCCCTATATTAATGTTTTTATTTTTTGAGTCGTCATTTGAATCTGTACTGTGATAATGACTTACCTGGGCATTTGGATATTGGTCGACTGCTCAGTAACACAAGCAACATTTACTTCTTTCAACACTTCACTTGTAGAATCTTTCTTCAGAGATGAATCAAAACTATCAGCACACATTGAACCACAGGTGCTATGAGACTGTTGTCTGCTACATATGCAAGATTCACCCTTTACAGCTTCCGGCAATGGTTTTTGTATATCATGTTTCCTTTCACTATCAATGGGTTTCAATGATTTTTTAACTGTTGCAGGTTCTTTGTGGTCTGCTGCCTGTTCCTCCACAACCCCTTTTAAAGGTTCAGCTTTCTGATGGTAAAGCACTTTTGAGGCAAATACACCATTGGTTGGATCACTGTGATGTCTTCTGTGTGTTTTAGTGACTACTTTCATATTGGTAATGGTATTACTTTCACCCAATTTAGGATCCTGCTTGAAATCACTCAGGGAAGGGTAGATTACCATCTCTCTCTCAAGTTTGGTCAGGTCTCGGGCAGAATCGCGTCCAACATTCCTGGTTCTGACTATTTTTCTTGTGTCAAGTGGCGATGGTAAACAACATACTCCGGCTACTTTAGACACCCCGAAATAATTTTTTTCTTTACCGGCAGCAACTATCCCTTCAAACCCTATGGCAGTGGCAACATTACTGTTCTTTGAAACATGAGGGAAGGCTGCTTCACACTTAACTGGCAAGTTAACTTTTGGTGTCATTTCCATGGAGTCCTTTACTCCATCATGAACATCTCTCTCTTCTAATAAATATAAAACTTTTCCTCCTACTTCTATCTCAGGGTGAATATCTGTTGCTGGCACAGTAACTTCATCTAGAGATATTTTTTCACTGGTTCTAGTACCATAAAATTTTACACTATTACTACTTCCATTTTGGTCATTATCAACAAAATCCATTTCTGTGGAGTGATTCAAACCCACATCACTACAATGAAAACCATAACCCAAGGCCTGTGACTTTTTGGTCCGAGGCAAAGAATTAACACTACTCACAGGTTGTGACTTATCAAGTGATACCTTTGTCCTGAGCTGGTCAGCTTCCTGAGACACAGACTGATCTTTCTTCTGAGATCCACTACACTTAGATACTCTGAAAAGTTTATGTACTTTTTCAGCAATTATTTCTGGTTCTAATATGACTGGCCCAAAAGTTTCTCTATGGTCATCTAGCTCATGCAGTGTTGGATACAAACGTTCAGGGGTTACTTTCACATTCTTGATAATAGTACTGTCACTACCACTAGAGTTTGAAAAATAAAGATTTGAATCACTGCCATTATCACTTACTAAAGAGGCTAGATTTGTTGAGGTCTTACTAGAGGTTAAAGTTCTACCAACATCATGTGATAGTGTTAACAGTGTTGCTTCATCTGGAGATAAAAAGTCATTGCCTTTATTCTCAAAACTTTGCTGATTTTTGTTATTTTTGTTACGCGAAACACTTTCAATATATTTAACATCTCTAATTACAATCTCTTCATCATCATTTAGCATCCACTTTGAAGATTGATCTGTTTCTTTTTTGTGAGGCTGCTGTCCTACTGCTGCAGGATCTGGTTCACACGCTGACCCACGTTGAGGTTCTTCAGCCTGAGTGTGACTAGCTGTCCTCATGGTCATCTCAGCAGTGCCATCTCCCCTGGACTCTGTAGGGAGAAGCCTGCTGTTACGTCCATCCCGGTTTGTTCGCCAACTTCGTCTGATACTGGACTCCCTCTGTAACTGTCGTGTCTGTGGCTGTTGTGCATCCCTCACACAATCTTTCTGAGAGTCTCTTCTTCCACCCTCAACAATGGTAACAATGGATGCGACAGAAGAAGTGCGTGAAAAACATGGACGTTGTTGTTGTTGTTGTTGTTCAGGAGATGTGTTACTTCCCATATGGTGGGACTGAATGTCTTGTTCCACAACCTGAGAAAAAAGAAAAAATAGAGCCAATATATATAGAGCTGGACAGTATGGTGCCACATAATTTTATTATTTCCATAACAACACAAGCAGGAGAGGATGACCCCTCACTCTGCATGTATACACCTGGTGTACACTCTGCATGCATACACCCAGTGTACACTGCATGCATACACTTGGTGTATACTCTACAAACATACACCCAGTGTACACTCTACATACATACACCAGGTGTAAACTACAGCACATATATGCATACACCCATGTACATTCTACATACACCAAAGGCTTATGGAAGAAAATTACATTAAAATAAATAAATAAGTGCTAAAATGTTTGTTACCTGTGAGCAGCGAATTACGTAGGAAAGGATAGTGAGGAGCCGAGCAAGGAGGGAGGCGTTTGAGCCAACCAAGAGAGTACGAGCTGCTCGAGGGGGATATCCAACTGCACCATTTAATTCACATAATTGCGCCCAAATAGCATTATAGGGATGGGACTCGTTAAGGCGCTCAACCTAAAACAAATAAGATAATTATTGTAGTGTGTGTGTTAAGGGGGAGGGCACATAAATGTAAAAACACACACGCCATCTCTGAAATCAAGATAAACACTGGGACCACTGCTTCAAGACCAGACAAACAGACTACTGTACACCTGTCTTCAACACGCTAGTTAGCGATTATTTTTTTCTTTTAAAACTACACTTGGTCCTTTTACCATCTATGAAATCAAACAATATACAGAACTTTCAACATACAGGTGTACTGTATTTTAATTAGATATCCAGCTGATGAAGCCAGTGAGGGAATAATAACAACCAATTGATGTGGCTGGGGACGGATATTATCATTCAATGATACACAAGCTTATGATCATTCTGTCCTGTATGTGTGCATCCCAAAATTCCTAAAACAAAGAATTACGCACCTGCACAAACACACACAAACAAAGATATGCACACATAAACAGTCTCTTCTATGTTTTAGTGATTACCATCACATTTTTAGCGACAATTTTTAAACAATATCCCCAAAAATTAGCTACTGTACTATAAAAATATCTTAAGTATACAAAGAACTAATCCAACAATAAGTAAGTGGCAAAAAGCTGTGGTATCTTTAAGCATGAATGTCAGTGCCAAAATTTATTTCATGCTTTATCTACAGTGCTTCAACAATGCATCAAACTATACTTTAATAAATCCATGAGCATAGAGGAATACTTTAGGAAAATCATGTTTTCTGTAAAAATATCTTAATTACTGTATATGAGGCAGGAAGTGATGGTAGCTAATGACAGTTATGCTTTTTATCAGCGAGACAGTGGAAGCCAGTGCACTCACACTCATTTTTTATATTGTACCAACAATGCCATGCAATGTTTTTCTTCACCTCTGGCCACCACAAAATGTACTGTATACAGAACATATATTCAAGTTTAATTTTGTTTTGGGGTTGAAACTCTTTGGACTGGAGTACATCTCAGTTTATAATGGGTTTTTGGGGTGGAACTCTTCTCAGGTTTTAACACAGGATCCTATGAGATAAGGGATCCCATTTAGCTAGAATTCATCTAATGAAATTATTTTTTATCCCACTAATAAGTTTGCTAATGGTTTTTGATTGAAAGTAATATCTTATTATTTAAATCAGAGCAGACAGATTGTTGTTTAACACTACATATCAGTGATACCTACAGGCTGTAAAGAGCACCCACCTGACATTACTCTATGGGTGTAAAACATGGTGTCTGCACTTAGGAAAGAGAAAATTTGAAACAAAGTGAATAAATTGCAGCAATACAGTACAGTGGAATGAATAGGATGCACAGAATAACACAGAAGTGAGATAATTTGGAAGACTAAGAAAAAAATCCATCACACAGTTAACCAGAGTTTGCTTAGGTGGTACAGTATAAACAAGTAGAGAATAAGAAGTAAATGATTGCCAAAAAGTAAAATTCAAGGGTGGATGATAGAAGGGTCAGGAAGGGTGAGGCTAAGGATGAATTGGAAGTGACAGGGATGGACTTCCAGGAGGCAGCAATGTGTGTGATGTGACTGGACAGTCTTAAGTACAGTTGTATGTGGGGGATAGATCTACAATACTGCAGATGAGTGATGACAGCTTATATGATATGACAAGGATAAGCCAGAAAGATGGCTTGTGGCTTTGTTGTGAAAGGGAAACACCAAAGAAGAACACAACTGCTCCAGAAGAAAGAGTGACTGAAAGACAGCACATGAAGAGAATGGGTTTGTTCTTGGTTCCAGTTACCATGCAACATTTCATATTTCTGCTTACCCATGATGCCTGAGCAGCAGTAGGTGTACACACTACATGGTCCCCAGGAGCAACAGTTGACACCCATCCAAGATGATGAGTCAGCACAGCAGTCAACAACTTGCTCACAAAACTGAAAATGTTCAGCAAAACAATTTACTTCATTTATACACAATTACAGAATACTTGTCCTGTCTACCAATACATTATGCTACCTTCTCCTATATTAAAAATACACTCATATATAATTCATCTTATATCACAGAGCACTACTCTTGCAGCAGGAGCCAACACTAAATCAAATTCGGCTCATATTTTGTATTAAACCCTTCCTTATTGCAAGAAAAACTGGCATATACACATACAACAACAATAGTCTACGTAAAATGGAGTTGTTTGAGCATGTGATAGGATGCAGATTATATTATACTTACATGTCAAAAGAAATCTTAGGCTCTTAAACAGTAATACAATATATGATAGACAACTGTAAGGCTGTACTGATGAACAACACCATGAAATATACAGTTTGTGGACACTGTAAAAGAGGAAGAAATCATCATCACTGTTTACAACCATCTTCCACAATTAATGTAGCAGCTCTCCATGGTTTCTTGCAGCCTCTCTTCTCAGATTTTTATCTGGTCATTTCTCCCAACCTCTCCCCAGGTCAATTTTGGCTATCCCTGACTCCCCTCCCCTTCACAATCAAGCATATCCACCTCCTGACCCAATGGGTCTCCATTCTCACCAAATGCCCATACCATCTCGGCCTATTTCTGCATAAAACCTTGCCAATACTCTCATTACCCAGCTGCCGTCTTAACTCCGAAGAGGGTTTCCTATCTCGGTACATTATCTCTCAATGTTAAGTTGAACATCTACCTCACCACTATCATTTAATTGATTTCAACTTACTCAAACCTATGTTTGAGTATGCCATCATCTTTAACCCACAATTTTTCACTATTATTCAACATCACACTTATCACATCGGTTGTACAGTCGACCCTCGTTAATTCGGACTAATAGGGGGGAAGGGTGTCAGTTTTAGCCGATTGTCCGAATTAACCGATTTAGGGGTTAATATTGCATTATATTTCAAAGTCATTGTTTTCGTCACGATTTTATCCCGTACGTCATTTCAGCAAAAATATTACATTTCCGTGAATGTATTATATCAAGCACAGTATGAATAGAATATCATTGTAATATAACAGTATTTTAACCGAAAACTAGTAAAAAAACGAATAACATCTCAAGAACATCGGAAGCTTAGGTAAAGTCTTTTGTTTTCGTCACGTATTTTATCCTATTTTACATTGAAATACATCACGTTTCAGCAAAACTACTGTTTATTTCCGAGAATATATTCTTTCAGGCGCAGTTTAGGTAAAATATACGTGTGATGTAACAGTTTTTTAACTGAAAACGATTCGAAAAACACGTATCCTCAAGCCCTGTTCAAGGAGAGGACTGGGAGAAGCTGTTTCATGCTGCAGATGATGACAAGGAAAATGATTTGGATGGATTTTAATGAAAATATTCAGAAATATGGTATCGTAGTATTTATTCAAGTCAATTAGGATAGAATATTATTGTAATACAACAGTTTTTTAACTGAAAACCAATCGAAAAGTGATTACGGTAACATCTTTTGAACAAAAGAAAGCGAAAGTCATTGTTTTCGTCACGATTTTATCCCACTTTCCACTGTAATACGTACATCATTTCAGCAAAAATACTACATTTCCGTGAATGCATTATATCAAGCACAGTATGAATAGAATACCATTGTAATATAACAATATTTTAACCAAAAACTATTAAAAAAACGAGTAACTTCTCTTGAACATCGGAAGGTTAGGTAAAATCTTTTGTTTTCGTCATGTATTTTATCCTATTTTACATTAAAATACATCATGTTTCAGCAAAACTACTATTTATTTCCGAGAATATATTCATTCAGGCACAGTTAAGGTAAAATGTACATGTGATGTAACAGTTTTTTAACTGAAAACGATTCGAAAAACACGTGTGCCGTCTAGCTGATACTCAACAGCTGGTGGTGCGTCATGCGTCGTTGTAAACAATAGGAGGTTGAAGTAGATTACCGGGTATTATATTAAGTGTGAAATATCAAAAAGGTTTTTATTACCGGTATTTTTTGTAGATCAATGAGAACTGTTATACCGTATATGATATGATAAGTTAGCCTGTGCTAAGAACTTCAACATAGACTACTGAAAACACGTTGTAAGGTAATTTAGCCTATTGTAAGTTGGTGAGCTTCATTTGCTGAAGAAATTGCACAACTTTTCATTACTAATTGGTACATATTTTACGTTTCCATTGTTTACTGGCAGTAAATGGTAAATATTTTTCATGTCTGAAGCTAAAAGTTGCATTCCCCCCCCCACACTAGTGGTGATGTTACATTTAACCAAAAAGACGCTGGTGTTTTATCCCAGCAGTGGGTGGACCAGAATTTTAGCTTAAGGTCCGCGTAGGTAATATTCCTACAAGTTCGTTCAGATTTTGTCCGAATTATCCGAAATCCGGATTAAAGGTGTCCGAATTAACGAGGGTCGACTGTATACACCTTAACTTACAAGAAGAGAAATGGTCCTCCTGCTGTCAATAAAAGTAACAACTCCCTAAACTTCTTCAAAGCACTTCTGACTCTGACAAATGAGTCAGCTTCAGCACCCCCTCCAGCAATGATTATGTCAACCAGATAACAAAACTCAGATATACAGTAGTCCAAATGTTTAGTATTTCCAGCCTTGCTAAGGCCACACGATTTTCTGCACAATTAACACACTTAAATCCTGCATTTTGGCATTAACATTAACATCAGGATTGAGCCACAAACTAGTCACTGACTGTGTTAGTCGTTTAATAATAACACATCTGGCTGAAAGACACATCCAGCAGTACCATGTGAGCTCATACACAGGCTGAGCAAGTGGCCCATGAGGTAAAATATTCTATATCAATAATGAGTTGCTGATAAGCCTGGAGCAGTAGTCATTGTTGTACTTGTGTAGCATGATACATTTAAGAATGTATTTATCAGGTTAACTGAGGAATACCCAGTTACCTGTACTACAATGATGATCGGAGATGCACTAGTTCCTGTGTGTGTGTGTGTGTGTGTGTGTGTGTGTGTGTGTGTGTGTTTTGTGTTCACCACTGAGTGACGGGTCCCCCTCTCCTTGACACCCACAGCTCACTTCTTCAAACTAGCACTGAACTTTACACAACTTAAAATTATCTCTTCCTACAGCAAGTGTGACAATGCAACAAGTCTTTATATGTACATTTTGTACAGTAAAACTTCCTCTCTGCTGTGAGAGCCAATGATTCATTCCTCTCATACTGATCATCTTACCATTTGTAAAAGTATACAAGAAACTACAGCACATGGGGATTACTGTATTATTTATTTATCATCATCTTTATGCTTCAACAGTTTTGTTTCTTCTTGTATTAGTTTATTTTCTGGCTGTGGCACCAGAAAATTGCATTAACAACTAGAAATGACTGGCTTTGGGAGAAATCTGACTGGTCAAGGGAACAGTGATAAGTACTGGAATAATCCGTTTACTAAGTTGTCTGGACATCAGTTTATCCCGTTACAGGAGGCTTACTGTAGTACTGTACTGTGCTTGAAACAAAGAGAAAAAGTCTAGAGCTGATCTTTACAGAATAAGATTGTTAAGAGGAGGTCTTGATGTATGTCAGAAGATTGAAAACATTAGTCTTGTTAATAAGATGAATACTGCACTTCAATGAGAAAAAATAATCAAGGTTTTCTGTGAAAAGCCACATAAGTTACACCAATCCGCAGTTCTGCACTGAGGCTTTAACCAGTTATCATAATAGTCAGTCTATCAGCCAATGATCCCCCTTTGTCAGAATCCTGGATCTGATCCAACTTCAAGTTTGCAATGAACTGCAACAAAACACTAACCACTCATAAAGCTTTCTTTTAGTAGTTTCAGAGGTTTATCACACTGAAAAAGTTAATAATTTTAGTAAAAACATTATCAGCAAATTACTCTGAATATGCAATAAACTTACAAGTTGGTTTGCTTTGTGTCAAAAGTGGTAAGTACTGAGGCCAGGGTATCTACAAAGGTGGAGCACAGGGTCTGCCGATCACTTGTCGATGGTTTGCCCAACAGCCCCAGCCAGACAGGTCGACACAGTCGTGGCCCACTCACCAGATCTATTATGTCCTGCAACCATTTAATAAAATGCACATAAAAGTAGTAATTAAGCACTCAGGACTTTTTTCAGGTTATTCTAATTAATTACAGTAAGTAAGTAGTTCATCCACAACCTTCATCCTGAAGTCACAAGCATCATTATTTTATATACTGTATTTGTGTTAGGTGTTTTTTGCTATAAATAATCAACTTGTTACTGCTCCAGAAAATCATACAATAGACCACAAGTACAAGAAATTATGACTGATAATGATAAATATTCATATTTAAAATAAAATAAAATTTAAAAGGCAAACAAACAGTATTCTGTTTAAGATCCTCTAAAATTGTTTGGTGCTCATACAGAAGCTGTGGGAGGATGCATCAACCATTTTCTCAACTCTTTGATGACAAGTCCAGAGTTACATGACCATTACGTGAATGGATCTACAGTGGTCCCTTGGTTAACAAACACAATTCGTTCCAGAGGGTCGTTCGTTAACCGAATCCATTGTTTCAATGGGATATTGGGTAATTGGTTCCAGTTCATCGAAAAGTACATACAAAGTAAAAATAAAAAAAAATGCAGTAAAGTACACTTACTTTGAGGTGTGTATGTAGAAGGTTCCTGGTTGATGATGATGATGATGACGATGAGAATTAGAAGTGGGAGTGGAGGAGAAGGGAGAAGAGAAGGAAGTGGGGATGGAGGAGAAATCACCAATAAAATTTTAAGTTCACTAGGTGTAATTCAAGAGTATTTTATTTAAATCAACACTGCACTGCGCTATATATTATCAATATGATAACTAAATTTCAGAATGACCAATACATGTAATTTCAATGAAAAATGCAAAAATATTCAAGACACCAACAAAATAGATGTTCACACCACTGTCAACAAAGCCCAACTGACGCTTAGTGGCTGAGTCAAGTGTCTGATGGGCGCACAAAAAACTAGTTCCCTGTACTGCATATATTATCAATATGTTAAATAAATGTTAAAATGACTAATAATTTTAATATAAAAAATGAAAAAATATTAAAGAGCACAACTTTCTTGATATTTACTCCACTGGAAACGAATGTAAACATAGAACAGATTACTGAATTGGCAGACTAGCCCATCAGCTGAGCAGCTGATGCTCGCAACAAAACGTGATGTTCATAAGGATTTCGTTAATCAAAGTTTTGTTCATTAACCAAATTGAAGATCCTTATGGGAGGTAATTCGTTTACCGAAATTTCATTAATCGAGGGACCACTGTATTAGCATTCATTAAGGAAGTTACCAAAACCGTTTCTGTAATTACTGGTTTTAAGGTCAAGAAATTCAACTTAATATCCCATAAGAAAAGACAGACCACTGTAACTAGGCAGTAATATCTCCGTTAACCGGAATCCCTCAAACCCGGAACTCTCCGATAACCGGAATTGAAATTTTCTTGGAAAATCGTTCCCAAAGCCGGAAAATAAGATTTTCTGAGGGGCACATTTTCCGTAAAATTCTTCGAGAAAATTTTCCTGATACCCAGAAAATTCCGGGGATGGGGGGAGTTTTTTCTGTGTTTGAGAGATGAAAATCAGGAGCATTTTCTGGAAATTCCGAGAAAAATTTTCCTTTACCCAGAAAATTCCGGGGGATGAGGGACATTTTTCCGGGTTCAAGAGATGATGCAATAGGTTTTAAGGCTGTATCAAAGGGTATACTGTAGATGTACTAAATATACATAATCTTTTCATTTTTTACAATATGTTTGGTATCTACAAGAGTAAAGTTGGACTTGCAAACAAGCCCCAGGAACGTAACTCGTTTGTAAGTAGAGGAGCACCTGTCTAGTTTACATTAGGCCATTAAACTGAATTTCAAGGATAAATTGAATATCATTTATGACCTTATATCTGTATTATTGAATCTTGTACCTGAGGCCAGCTAGATACAGTACAGTACATGGAAAAGGCTACCAAAAGATAATTCTGAAGTGCTACTATGACATACACACACTGAGCCTACTGCTATTGTAAGGCACAAGAAATCTTTTAAACCAACCATGTCACAACCTTCCTGTGTTACTCTAAACCTTGGAGTAAACATGGTTCCTCAAATAACCCAGTGCCTCCTGCAGAAAGGGCTTTACATTCCCCTCCAAAATTGGTAACAAGTATGCAATGGCTCCCAAGTTTTGAGCCAATACTTTGCAGGTCAATTATGAGAACTCGAGGCACCTTGGAAGTTTACACACATGTGAATCAAAATGTAAAGCCTTTCAACTATTAACCAGAAACAACTAATTCATTATATACTTGGAAATGCACCCTAGAAAAATCTGCTGCTTCTATAACAACAATAATTAAATTATAAAAATATAACTACTGTAAAAGTAACGCTATACTGCAGGTATAGAGAACTACTATAAGTAACACTAAGCAACAGGTATACAGAACGACTATAATTAACACTATACTACAGGTATACAGAACTACTATAATTAACACTATACTTCAGGTATACACAACTACTATAAGTAACACTATACAACAGGTATACAGAACTACACTGTACTATAATTAACACTATACTACAGGTATACAGAACTACTATAATTAACACTATACTACAGGTATACAGAACTACTATAAGTAACACTATACTACAAGTTTACAGAACTACTATAAGTAATACCACAGCAGGACTTCGGGAGTCTTTTTTATAATGTTATTACTGCCCTTTAACAATGAAGGTCTTTAAGCACACTAGTACAAAAACATTAAATATTATGCAAGACAGAACTCTCTGTGTGATGGTGTCTTCCTCTTCTGGATGGTGTACCAAAATCCACTGAGTCAAGCTCCTCATAAAGATGATGTTTATGTTAGTAATGGATCTTAAAAGTTAAATTTTTTTTAAAGTCTATAAAGAAAATAGCTAGTGGTCAAAAAACACATTCATGGAAGTGTTAAAACTTGACAGGCAGTACTGTCCTACCAGTATATAAACACACAAACATGCATATACAATGTATGTATTACAGTAAGTCTATGTGAATATGAATTCTCTTCACCTGACAATGTATTTTCCATGTGTACTGTCTGTCCTAACCTCACATTAAAGGCAGAACAAAACAATGTTAGACGAACTATCTTTCAAGAAAGGTACAAATGATACTAGGAGGATGGGATGCCCTTTTGTGATTTAAGAAACTAAAACAGTATTTACACTATTGGGTTAGTACAATATTACACCCCTACAAGAACCTGTAGGCACTGAGGGCAATAGCTGTGTCTGGCAAACATTCAATAAGAACTACCTTACCAAGCTGAAACAAACTTCACACAACACTTATACATGAATTATAAGTTCACACCAACCTGCTGGAGCTGTGTGACAGCTTGATGGGTTGTTGAGACGAAACTCTGGCGGTTTAAGTAAGCAACATCTAGAGATGACTGGAGCTTGTTCATCAAGGCTTCTATTACACTAAGATGCAGAAATACCCATTCTTCCACCTCTAAAATTTAGGATACTCAAATTTCAATATATATATATATATATATATATATATATATATATATATATATATATATATATATATATATATATATATATATATATATATATATATATATATATATATATATATATATATATATATATATATATATATATATATATATATATATATATATATATATATATATATATATATATATATATATATATATATATATATATATATATATATATATATATATATATATATATATATATGCAGTGGGGTATGCTATAACGAACGGATCCTACTACGAATATTCCTATAACGAACGGTTTTACCTATAAAATTGAGAATGCTATAACGAACGAAACTCCTACAACGAACATTATTTAAAATTTTTATTTATTTTTTAATAATTTATTGTTTTTTATTACAAGTATTAATGATATTCTTTATTTCAGGGGTTTAGATGCATATTTATGCACTTTTTTACAATTTTTACAATTTTATTATATTTTTCAGTGTTAAGTGGTTGTATTTGGGGGCCTGGAACGGATTAATCCTATAACGAACGAATGCTATATTCTATTAGATATATATATGTATATATATATATATATATATATATATATATATATATATATATATATATATATATATATATATATATATATATATATATATATATATATATATATATATATATATATATATTTATATAAAACACTGCAGATACTGTACCTTATTTATCATATAACTTCTGGAGATAAAGTAGAGCAAAATACTACATAAAGAAGTGCTAATTTACCTCTCCAGTTCAGACAAGTTATTGCCAAGTTGGATAATGACAGCAAAGCCCAACTTGGTAACCCGACGTGCAGGCTGTGACAACGAAGCAGTTCCTTCCTCTTGAATTTCACCTTCACGTCCCAGAGCTTCCAGAGAGGTGTTGACATTGCGCAAGAACCGCCGCTGTAGGCTGTTAAAGCTACCTGAATGTTTGAGACTACTGCCTGATCCTGCAACAAGAGAACCACCTTTACCAATCTATGGAACAACTCAGCCACTTACCACACAGTAACATGGATCAGTGCATTACTGTATTATAGTAATGAGTGCAGTATGATCTGAGTACTAGTAGAGAGTGCAGCATTATCAGAGTACTGGTCGTGAGTGCAGCATTATCAGAGTACTGTACTGGTTGTGAGTGCAGCTTTATATGTTTATGATGTGACAAGGAAACCTTCTTTAAGTGACTTCTGCAGGAGTAACACACATCAGAGCAGATAACGAGGCACAGGGAGTAGCTATTTACCTTGACGTGAGGATGGTGTTCCCTGAGGGGTGTTGGGTATTGATGGTGGGGAAAGAAATGAGCCACACGTTGATGAATATGGCGAGGGAGGTCCACCAAATCCTGAATCTCCTTCACTGTTAGATGTACTCAGCATGTGGGGCATTTCCATTGCCCAAGTGGAGCCTCCACCACAGCCACCTGGCCCCCAAGGTGCTTCCAAGCTGTCTGTTCGTGACGTGGCTTCACTCCATGAACTAATGGAACTACTGAATGATGTATCTTCTATTCCCTGGTCACTGTTAGAAATGTATGAAAAAAACACTTACAGTAATATACATCCAGAGTAAAATGATAAATAAAGAAATCTATCCATAAACATAGAGTGACAATTTACTAGCAGTCTGTACTGGATATCAGTGAATGAGTAAATGCCTTCTTCTCACCTTAGTGCTGTATCACAAAATTATACAATACATATACATACTAGTGATAACCATAAATGAGACCAGTTGCTATTTCAGCCCTTATGGATCACCCAAATACCAGCTCCCATCCCCACCCCAGATAGTTTTGGGTAGTTAAACTTCAGGCTGGTTAAGCTGGGAGGCTGTGTCGGGGAGGGGAAGGGAGGGGAGGGGAGGGGAGGGAGCAGACTTCAGGTGATCCATAAAAACTAAAATTGTATATGGTCTCCTTCGTTGGCCTCACACAGATGAATGGCGGAAAAAAATTAAATAATAAATAAGGAACACGACCAGCAAGGCAAACAAAAGAAAGAAGGGAAAGCCTGTAGGAGGTAGGAGTTGGAAGAACTGATGGGGTGTACAGTAAGAGGGGATGGCTGGGACAACAGGTGGATGGAGCCTAAATTACAGTTAAGGTACATGACTGGATGAGGGTAAACATAGGTAGAGTCTAAACAAGAACAAGAAGTGTGATTTAACTGGAAGAACATGAGAGTGGAGCAAATGTGTGTGTGTGTGTGTGTGACTGGAAAAACAGGAGAGTGGAACCATGCAAAAAAAAAAATTATGTATACAGTGGTCCCTCGGTTAACGAACGCCTCGGTTAACGAAATTTCAGTTAACGAACTGCCTCCCATAAGATTCTTAAATTCGGTTAACGAACAAAAATTCGGTTAATGAATTTCTTACGAACCGACCTCAACATGTTTTCGCTTGCACTGGCCGGTCAACCAGCTTTAGTATTAGTCTGCCAATACATTAATCAGTTCTAGGGCTTAAATTCCTTACTATTTTAGTAAATATCAAGAAGTTTATACTATTCAATAATTTTAAAAGTTTAATATTCAATTTTTTAGTCATTTTAACAATTATTGAACATAATTGAAGGTAAAGTGACTAGTTTAATGCACGGCATCCAGCCTCTTAACACAGCAAACAGGCGTTAGTCTCTCTCTGTTTTCACTGGAGGTAACATCTTACTTGAGACTCTCTTCAACTAAATGCTTTTTTTCTGTTTCCAAGCAAATTATTGGTCATTTTAAAATATATTTTACATATTGACAATATATAATGCAGTGCAGTGTTGATTTAAAGAAAATAATCTTGAAATACACCAAGAGAACTATAATTTTATGGTGAAATGGTGCCATGGGGTGACTTCTCTTCCACCACAATGCCTTCTCTTCTTCCTTCTCCTCCACCCCCATTCTAATTCCCATCATCATCATCATCCAGGAGCCTTCTACATACACACCTCAAAGTAAGTGAACTTTTCTACCATTTTTGTTGAATTTAGGCAATTTTCGGTGAGCTGGAACCAATTACCCAAAAACCCATTGAAACAATGGTTTCGGTTAACGAACAACCTGCTGGAACGGATTGTGTTCGTTAACCGAGGGACCAATGTATATATATATATATATATATATATATATATATATATATATATATATATATATATATATATATATATATATATATATATATATATATATATATATATATATATATATATATATATATATATATATATATATATATATATATATATATATATATATATATATATATATATATATACAGTATAACATACCTGCTAGCACCAGAGGGTCGTAAATATGAGTGGGGCGCAGGAGCAGTGCGAGACAAGAGAATGCGATGAGGGTTGTGTAGAAGGTGTAGCTTGGAGCACGACCCTCGGTAGGCCAGGGCAACAGCTCCAAACACCATCTCTCCCAGTAGCTTGGTATCGTTTTCCTGCTGCCGGTACTGTAATATCACAAATTCTTGAGGAATGTTATCCATTGGCTGGGATTATACAGCATCTGACAGTCTTTCGCAAAAATAATATAAATTAGAATTTTGACGATTTTCCAATTTCAAATGACTAGAACTATCTGATTTTCTCCCAAGAAAAAACCAATAACTGATTATCCAAGTATCCTATTAATTTAAAAACACAGCACATTAAATATTAGTACAATTCTGATTTTCTAATTCATCTGAACAACTACCTTTTACTTAAGTTCCAAGAACAAACTCCTGTAATTCAATGGCTGAACTAGGAACATTGGTTTGGTGGAATGATTCTCGTGGTAAAAAGGTTCTTACTCCTGCCCTAATACTACAATGTTGCAACTGTGTGACCCTGGGTGGCTTTATCACTTACTGCTGAATATTAAATGGACTATACAGTATAGTACCTGTATCAATAGATGTGAAAGTAATCAGCAAAGTTGTACATTCGTCCCATTATGAAAATTTGGGGTTATAAAATAACTTAATATCTGCAACATTTGTGTCTCAAGAACACCACAAAAGTGTAAACCCAATAAGAGGCAGAGGAGCATCTTGACTGCCCAGTGGTATCAACTCTAATGATGTTTTCAATATCCTTGTGTTAGTTGGGATTAAGAACAACTCAAGACTGGTACAAAAAAGCTTCTTGTAGGATCTGGACATTACAACATATAAACTCCAGGAAGTTATTAGAAACCTTGTAATGTTTTAGTTTTAGTAATACCGTAGTAAATTTTTTTACTCAAAACCTATACAGGGCCAGTACAACACTTGTATTAAAAAAAAGGGGGGGGAGGCAATTAGTTGATATTTGACCTGTACCAAAACAGATAAAGTTTCTAATACATTTTTTTCATAATTTCTAGCAAAAATGGAACTGCTTTAACAATGTTAAAGAAGTCACCATTTATTACCCAATGGTGATGTGTACAATGAGCTACGGTACAGTATAGAACAGGATAGAACAACACATTTTCTTTCTTTAGAACTACCATCAGCAATCTTATACTGTAATGTTAAATAATAAAAAACTTGAAACCAATACATGTGCAGTATAACTCTCTTTTTTTAAGCCATAACTAAAGACACCAACATTTTTTCCACATGGATCTTAAGAAAATTAGATTACTGTAGTGACTATAACAGGTACTATTAACTATTTTTCTTTTAAAAGTTTAACCATAACAGTAACTGAAGGGTTATCTTTATAATACAATTCAGTTCCTTTCCACCCACATCCTGAATGATAATTTGGGAAATATCATGTATGTACAGTATTTGATTTAAAAAGAAAAAATCAGTGTTCGGTGCACATAAAACTGTCATAACTCACCTGATAGCCATAGCCTCCACTTATCTCTGCAAAGATGTCAGACTTGAAGGATGAGGAGGAAGGTGCTGTAGACTTAACATTAATTGATGAATTTGTGTTGTTAATGACTTGTGACACATGTGGCGCTGCAGCACTGTTGACTGAGCTGACCGATGACCCACTGCTCCAGCTGGTCTTGAACAATGTTTTACATGAGGGGACAACAGATGAACTGTCCGAGATGGGAACCTGCACCACCGTCTTTGAGTCGTAGAGTAACTTACGTCCTCGTGTGTCACATTCGCGGAACAAGAGAACTCTAATACCATCCCTCTGCAGGTGAAATGGAGGAGCTCCTCCTCCAGACTGGTTCTGGGAGCTGGAACATGGAGTGAAAGAGTTTTCAGGAATATTGTTACCACTATTATCACATCCACATTTATTAATACCTTCTTCTGATAACTGTACTGGTGTGTACAGGGGTAAGTACTTCACCAGACCATTTGAACTTGGGCAGATATCTGCCTTCCTTCCTCTGTTGTCCATAGCCTTTCTCTTTCCATTTCTATTAAAACAGCACTCCCGGTAGAGTTGTCTCAACCTTGTAACTAACGGCAAGAGAACGTCACCGCCATTTGACATAGTAGTCACACACCAACAATTTTGACACATTCCAACACAGTTTAATCTATGCCACGGACAGAAAATTTTGCATTAATATAATGGATTTAATTGTTACTGCAAATTGTTTTATAAACACATTTCATTAAGTTTACTAACAATTACTTCATTTCATTGACACTGCAAGGTATTGTAAGTCATCTGACTACCCTTCATCCACACAAATTGAGGAGAAGTTGGCAGTGGTGAGGTCCAGCGTAACCATAGAGGACGACTGAGAGTCTTGTGACTAAACTTGGCACACAACACCTTACAGGCACGAGGGTTCACGTGAGCTGTCAGGCAAACCCATCTGTTCCCCCCATCTGCCTCACTCCTCCACCCTAACCAGCACTACTCCCTCCACCCACCTCAGCTAACACTACTCCCCCAACCTCCTCAACCAAAACTACTCCTCAACCAACATTACTCCCCCACCCACCTCAACCTACACTACTTCCCCACAAACCACCCCAGCCTCAACTAACTCATTCCTACACCCACCAGTCCTTAACACCTTCCTTCACCTTGGCTGACTCACTAATACTTCCTCCCATATTTACCTAATGCCCACACAACAGAGGCGGCTATGCCGAAGGAAGGGCAGTGGCTTGTCACTGTCATTTATTCATTCACAGTAGAGTGTCGTAAGACTTACGTTATATGCACACACACACACATTACAAGTAGTTTCTCACTTAACTTACACTGGATATGTTCATCAAGGTGATTATATTGGCACCTAGACTGTACATTGGTTCCCTGGTTGTCATACACATTGTCAAAAGGTATGTACTAATAGAAAGACGAAGATTGAGTGGCTGATCGGATACCTAGAATGACAGTAGGGAAATATTGTGGGCGTATATTTAATTTTCGTTTTAAACATTATGGAATAAAGTAAAGACTTTGTAAATATGTAAATATTATATATATTATATATATATATATATATATATATATATATATATATATATATATATATATATATATATATATATATTTGAAGTTAATAATAATTACTAATACCAAATTCATAACATTATTACTCATAATTATGTAAGAGGATAATAATTACTTGTATACATCAGGTAAGGGACGGCGTGGCGGCAAGCTGTCCTAGAAAACCTTTCACGCTAAATGTATCTTGATAAAAATAATATCAGATAAGTTCTGCTGATCGATGATATTCTTTAATGTTTTAGTTAATACACTGTATACCACAAAACAAATGATGCATTTATCAGTCTAATTTTATTAGCCAACCAGGGTCGACGTAGGCTAGTACATACCTGTTGTTCAAGTACAAGACAACACGGGAACCAGTTTAGACTGTTGCTATGCAAGTACGTTGTGTTCATAGTTGAGACCACAAATGTACATTTGTAAATCCATAAATGCAATTTTATTATTGCCAGAAAATGTTTTTGACCTTAAAACCTGTCACCATCCTTAGATGTGTAAGAATAATTGTATGAATGTGTGTATGGTTGTGTACAGTACATGTCTATGCATCTATGAACGTATGTGTGGGTATTAGTGTATATATTTTCTATGTACAAGTATAATTAAACATGTAACGGCATGTTAACGTGTGTGTGTGTGTGTGTTTATTTTGTAATGTATGTGTTTAAGCGCACGCGTTTTCATGTTTTCCATTTATATTGCGTGTGTATTAAAAACTATGTATACTGTAGACGAATATAAGGAAATGTGTACTTCTTCACACAGTCTACCAGCTCAAGTTGTGGAATCGAGACCAGGACGGACTTCAAAATAACCCTTGACAAAACTACTGTATCAAGATCGATGGAGGGATCCTACACAGGCCACTGACCTTCCCTCGGCATGGCCACCTCGTGTTTGGGTGGCCATAGGAATTGAATTGAAACAGTTTATTTAGCCAGAAAAACACAGATACAGAGTGGATAATAATAACAATATTAACATGGCTGAGCCAGTTGAGAACCTGAGCTCTCTTTTAGGCATGTGATATATAATATACATTTACCTCAAGGAAGTATTATGTAACATTTAGTATCATCTGAAATAATACAATAGCATGGTAGTAATAAGAACATCTCATAATATCTCATAATGTTACCACAGTTATCACTTCAATATTTATTTATTTTATGTAGGTTTTTTTTTTTTGGGGGGGGGGGTAAATAAGGTAAATATAAACTAAAACTGTGTGTAAATGTTGGGCTGACAGAAAACTGGTGACACAACCCATTCATGTCTCATTGCTCTCGTTGCCTTGGGAGATCCAAATACTGTACTGTACTATAAAAAAAAATAGTCGAGTTTTAATACCTCCATCAGTGTGTTGAGGGGTTACCGGGTCCACAGGCCACGGGGGATGGCCCAATTCAGCGCCGCCGTTTCAGCGCCAGACTATTCAGCGCCGAGACCTTTCAGCGCCTGTGCGTTCCGTTCAACTCAGAAGCTATCTGTCTTTCATTAACGTGGTATAACACTGTATACTACACTTGATTTATATTATGTTGTATTCAACTTATTAATATTTGGTTAGGTTAGGTTAGGTTAAATCAACCAATCCAATAAATATGTATGATTCTTTGAAGAAATTATTGATTTGGTGGCGCTGAAACGGTGGCGCTGAATAGTCTGGCGCTGAAATGGGCTGGCGCTGAAACGGCGGCGCTGGAATGGCGGCGCTGAATCGTACCCTACCCCAGGCCACGATGGTGCTCGCTATCTTATAATACAATACTGTATCCCAGGATATGTGTCTGGAATATAAATAACCTCACACACACCATCATCACTTACACAGTTCACATCATCAATTTACCTACACCATAATGTACTGTACTCAATAACACCATCATTGTCGCCAACATCATCCTCGCTTTTTTATATTAGGTAAAGTTGGGGACAAAAGTTCGCTACCTGTGGTGCAACCGATTGAGTCTCCGAAATGATTTACCCTGACAGTTTCATCTCATTTTGGGTCGATGCTGCTTCATCTGGGCGGGAGCTATCATGTGACTGTACACTTGGTTCAAAAAAAAAATAATATATCTTTACAATTCTTGTGCGACACAAAATGACACTACGGACTAAGGTTTTTGATAAAGGCCCATGTGGTACTATTATCCACCGATCACGTTGCAACAACTAATTTTATATTCCGAATGAAATAACTAAATTAGGCCTACCATAATAGGTTGGAAATGTCTCACAATCACGCCTACCAACCCTAGCCTAGTGAGGCAACAGGATTGTTTAGTTCAAAATAATGGGAGCCCTCCTGAAAGATAATTTTTTTTACAGTGTACATACTACGTATGAATTCGTCTGCTAACATCAATATCTCGTCGTTTAAAAGATTTTCAAAGTTTTCTCGCAAGTAATAAAATATGGGGAACTATGACCCCCGTGGGCTACACTTCACCTAAGTTAACATCAGCCTACGTGTCTAACACATCAGTTATGTTACTTTTCGTGTAGGTATTGGTTGGCAAGTGTGGGTACACTTGCCGGGGACGTTATAATTGTCACAACCCACACCTACATTACAGAAGACTGGCATCTGAACCAATTTTTTAATTGGCGAAACAAATCGATTTTATAAAAGAAAAATAAAGACGAGGAGCATGTTAGACATTTATCATTACTAATTGAAGACAATTCATTGTGGCTTCTGATCTCATAGTACTGGCACCCTTTCTTACTTATAAGGAAAATAAGTTGATAATTAACATGAATTATTTTGTTTAATTTCTTAATAAAAAATTACACGGGGTGAAAGCTTGAACCAGGAAGTAAACAAGTAAAATAATTAATTTCTTGGAGGACAGTATATGGCCTCCCACACGACAAGGGTATTAAGGCCGCCGTGTACCTGTGGTGCTGGAGGGTAGGCCAGGCACGCGTCCAACTGTGCCGCTCACAGCCTCATGTGACTAGTAGTTAGCTCACAGAAATAACCCAGCCGCCTGCTGCTGCCCCCCCTTCCCCATCCATATTACCCCACGTTCACCCTGCCCTCCGCATCCCACCTAAATATTCTTGTACTCAATACAATTACCCACTTATCAAGAACCTCTATAATGTCCGTGCTTTCTCTCGACTTGACCAATATATATAGGAATGTATCTATTCATGCGTGTTGGTCAAAAAGAACACGTAGCTAAGAAATATAAATTACAGGAACCATATAAATTTCGTTTAACTTAATTTAAACTTTACATAAATTCCTGTCTGTCTTGTATACCGGTATTTAAACGTATTGTTTAGCTTCGCCAAGTAACTATATCTTCAAATGACTAATATTTTGGTTATATCAAAAGTAAACCTAAATTAAATGTTATTAATTAAATTATTAGCGTAAAAGTATTAAAAAATTAGATAATTTACAAACTTCCTTTTTCAACTTGTTAATAACACTCCGAAATGAACAAAATTTATGAAAGAACTATTTAATAGCTACAATAAAGCTCAGTGGACCTCACCAGTCATGTAATCTTGATAGCTGTCATAAACAGCAAACACATGAGAGGACAAAGGCGCTGGAGGTCTAAGGGCCAATTGCAAGAACAAACTGCTGTAGTAATTTTAGTCATCTTGATCCACAGACCTACCAGACTATCCAGCTTAAGCTACTGGACTTACCTTTCACATGTAAAAACCCAAACACACATTTATTCCGCCATATACAGTAGTTAACACTACACTATGCAGTACTGCACTGCACTTTTCCATTAAAAACTCTCATTTAGTGAGTGCGGGAGTGTTTATTCTGGGTTAAATTATGAAGTTAAACTCACAAACCCATTAATCACGTTGAAATGGATGTGGGAGTCACAGCTACCTGACCTAAGCTTTCCACTATTTAACAAAATCTGAACTTTCAACAATACCCAGCCTTACTTTTTACTTTTATCCTCTTCGCCACTGGGTGGTCGGTCACGTCTAGCTTAGCCCCCCCCCCCCACTTGCTATTACTCCCAACTACTTTACTTCCCATTTCTATTCTTTCCTTCTCTCTTTCCTCTCCTCTCTCATGTCTAAGTCATATGCCACTTTACTTCAATATCATGGGTCACGTCTCTGTTACACACTGTTGGCAAATATGGATGCAGAATATATCTGTACCTGTCGTAGGTCAGTTTTTCAAGCACTTCTTGGATCCATTGCCGAACAATTATTAGCCATAGATAAGTTTTAGTTTTACAGACAAATTTTAGTTTACATACAAAACTTTAGTCTATAAATTAAAATAATGAGTTATGTAAATCAATAAATTACTCCTCCATTACCAGTTTTTATTTACATAGTATATTTTTCTACAAAGGTTATTTATATAGTTCGTACCTAATGCTCATAGACGCTAATGGGATGAGACGAAACAGAACAAGACAAACCTTTCTATAGCAGAGAAATTAACTCCATTTTTAATACAGCGCTGTATAATCAACAAACTTTATGGTAGTGTTAGCAGGAAAATTGGGGAGATATGGAAAACAACGGACAAGAATCCTCATTTAAATTAAACATATCAGAGTAAAAGAATACTGCATAGCCTAATGAGGTCAGACAAGGTAGAGTCATTTTCGTTGGTCGCCAAAAACTTTTATAGCTTCGTGTGATCATAATTCGCGGGGCAGGTGTAACAGTTAGGAATAATATTCATTTCGCGTCTTTGTTCCAGCTTAATCCAGCCAATAATTTATACCTATCGGCGTTTCTTTTGATGTGGATTCAGTAAATTGGAAAACTGAAAGCTTAGCAAACGAAATGTGCACGGCAAATACCTGCATAAATAAACGCAGCACTCATACCCGAAATTGCTAAAAACTCTTCCCACATTTTGTAATTATTTGTGTAAAAAACACGAGTGGAACACGGGTCACAAACTTCAACCAAAGAAACGCTAAATGGTATAGAGTACTCCATACAAAGGAAAAGAAGTGAAAGAAATTTGTTAAAAGCACATGTAAATGGCAGAGACGAGGAAGTAGGGGTGGGGGAGGGAGGAGAGTGCGCGCGTGTCGTTGTGTGGTGGTGTAGGTCGGGTGAGGGACAGGCGAGTATGAGCACAGTCTCCGGCCACCTGATTTATGCACCGTCCTCTCCCCCCCCATACACTGCCTTTCATTTTTTTTTAATTTCCACCTCTTATCAACTTATAGACGTTCGGGCAGTCGGTCTGTTCATTCATACTTTGTTGTGTTGTTCGGTAGTGCCATAGCTAAGCTAACGCTTTACTGCACCACCAATAGTTTATTCCCTCACCTGTGGAGTCACGTGAGAAGGGTCAGTGACTTCTGTAGTCAATACTTCTAAGTAATAAGTATACATCAAGCAATATCTGCTGTCAATAATGGAGACAGCTACAATGTTTAAATTCATTAGTCAGATTCTTCAAATCAACCACTCTTCCATTTAGTGACAGATCCAGCCCACAATTTCACCGTGATCAGCATGGGGGATAGTCCTTTGGTACAAAAAATAATTGACGACCATCTGGCAACAACAATCTCAAGTACAGCAATCAATTGATAAATATATCATGAATTCATGATACTCTTCAACAATATACTGCAAACACTTGTAAAATACAGTTACTGCACAAAACTGGCTAACACAGCCCATCCTCACTGATGGCTTAAACACTTTGGGAACATAAAACTGCGCATACAAATGCCCATTGTAGTACAAATATCAACATGGTATAAAAAAACATACAGTAAATATATATATATATATATATATATATATATATATATATATATATATATATATATATATATATATATATATATATATATATATATATAGTACACTGTATGTTTTTTTATACCATTGTCTGAAGACAATGGAGCTTGCCAGGAGTGTGTGTGTTTCACCAAGTGTTTTTCTTTCAGGGCAGTAACTGTCACTAGCTGATAATCCACATGAAATTTGGTGGCTACTGTCATGTTGCATTACTATAATAGCTACCTAGAATATAGTCATGGTGATCCACTTTTCAAGCACATTCTTAAACATTTCTAGTTAATGATGCACATGAAATTTGGTAATTATGCAATGTTGTGAAAAGTTTACTAAAAAGTAGGTCACATTAACATATTTTTCAATAGGGTGACAAGGTGCAAAGATAATCAGAGAACATATAAAGGATCCTACTTGCCCAGTACTGTACAGTACTTTTCAACAGTTCATAACAGCAGTGACCAACTGTCCAAAGCTCAGAGTATAACATGAGTGCCCTACAGTATATTTCCTAGAAATAGGTTAGAGAAAATTTATTGATATAACCTAAGTATCATTAATAACAATTCTCATCAAGTCTGAGGACTTGTTTCATTACTGAAGAAAAAACTCTAAATATAATAGGTTTACATTAAACACCAACAATAATGCCAACTTTAACACTTCAGGCAGACAACTAGAGAAGATATAAAAAGGATATATGCCATTGCCTAACAAAGTACTGAACACTGTACTGTTCTTCAACAAGTACTGTAGTTAAAGATGCCACATCCTGCCAAACTCAGCAAGTCTAAAAAAAGAACGAGTGTTAACCAGCTACAGTATCTACCGTAGACAGAAAGCTACACAACTTCCACCTATTTCAAACACACTCAACCTTTAACTTTAACAATTCCTTCCACACCAGTTTGTAATGACCTGATGGTGTATAAAATCATCTTAGGAGGAAAAATATGAATGGTAATTACATGTAATATCAAAGTCTGTAAAGTCCAGTAAAGAGGCAATGGTGACATGATAGATAGCAGTGAGCTAGTAGTCCAACAGTCCTAAGTTTCAATTACAGTACTGTACAATATACTACTATCGAAATTTATTCAACTGATATCTAGTTCGAGCTGGTATAGTATCACTAATATGATTATTAACATATTCTAAATACCCACCAGTTAACAAACTAACAAATACAGGAAACAGAAATACAATTATCTCATCTGGTGTGTACTGTAATAAGCAATGCTGGGCCACATGGTTGGTGACATTAATTGTCTTGTGAATACTCAGGAAATGGCAGGTATGCCAAACACAAAGCAGCCAATTAACCACATCTTGAAGGTATACGAAGGTGTTATGTTCTTAAGTGTAAGGCACAAGTCTACTGTTGCCCACCATGACATGAACATTTTCACTATTCAAAACATAGTTATGCAGCTGCACAAGTTAATTCAAGGGTGAATGCTGTCGTCAGACAAGCTTAAAATTATTTTTCAAATCAAACAAATTCAGGCTAACCTTTACGGTAAAACTAAATAACTTACTTTTTTAGGTGTGACAAAGTGGCAGTCTCACCTCCTCTTACACATTGTAAGTCTATACTTTACACATCATCTTCAGATAAAACCAATCTTATAAATGTCAAGTTATGCAAGTCAGGTTAGGTTAGGTTTGATTTTTCATTCCAATACTAGGGGACAGTACTGTAGTTTGTTTACATACATCTATAAATCTTATCCCACAATTTCATTTTCAGTGTCAAGGCCACCTGGGCTGAGTGAATGAATGAATTATTATGAAGATGATGTTAGTGCTGCAATAGTCAAGGTCATATGGCACCCGAGAAAATTAATGCTAAAAGGTTAAACTAAGAACAAAATGACGGAAAAGAAAACAAAACCGGAAAGAAAAGCAACCCCAAAAAAGATAAGAATAAAGAAACCTAAAAAAGAGAAAGGAGGCAAGCCTGCTCCAAAAGCAGTGTCTTAATCCCCAGGCAGCACGACTTCTCCCCCAGCACCACAGAGAGTAAGAACCGTTTCCCCACTAAAAATAGTAAAATGCTTAAAACGAACACTATATCTAAAATCCCACATATTTCAGCCATAAAAACGGAGGCAGCGAAGGGCATCGCACTGGAGCAAATAAAAGACATCGACACCGCAGAATATCCTACCCCGGCATCTGTCTTCGACCCACCTGCGAAGATAAAAATAGTTACCGAGCTCAGCAGCATGCTCCAAAAAGAGCGACTGTATGTGGCAAGGGAGATAGGCACCCTTGATACCCGAAAAATACATAGAGAGTGGCACAAACATCCTGAGGCACACAACTGGCAATGCCACAGATGGCCAAAGCACATAGGGAGAAACTGAGGATGCTGCCCTGAGGAACAGCCTCAACCTATGACAGGATGGTAGAAAGAGCAGTACCCACCCTGGGTTGAGTGATGTGTAAGATAATACTGTATGGACTAGTGATGAGTGAAGCCTTACTCCTCCACCTGATCTGTATATACAGGTTTGTAAAACACATCACTAAACCTTTTAAATTTGGGTTCTACACCACAGCTAAACTCAACATTTATCTCTAGTCTTTAAAAGAACAGAGATATTAGCTTCAATGTAATCTTTATTGTCTTCTGCTGTCATGATGTGAAAGTATCAACTAATGGCCCCCTAAACACACTCCTCCATAACCAAACTAATGACAGGGCAAACTCCTCCAGCTATTACATGTATCTGGAAAATACCTTTGCTCACTACAGTATCAACTAATACTGTACTGTACAGCTCCTCCCCAACTTACGACCTGCCTCAGTCGTACCAAAATTTGGTCAAATTACGTATTTTCGAGTCCCAAAGTCAGTACACAGACAAAATTTTCATTTGTAATTCACTTTAAAATGGCTAGCAAGCTTAAAAATGAGTGTTTTGTGGTGCTGAGAAGAAAAAGAGACCCCCATTTTAGATTTTCTATGTATTATTTAAGCATTTCCGACTTACGACCTGGATATCGGTCTTTAACCCCGTCGTAAGTCGGGGAGCAGCTGTATTTGACAATTACTTACTTGAACTACAACCCTCTTACTTGTATTAACACCAATAAAATCAATTTGCTTCTATAACAAACATGATCACAGATGATAAGGAGGTTAAGTAAAGAACAACATTAAAGATGTCTTGTGATGCCTTAATATGGGAGGTACTGGTGGCACCCTACAGAGGTAACACCAATATCTCTCGCAAATATCTTTAGGATTCAAGCCTCGGCAATGACATACATGAGATGTGTGTATCCAGTGTGACTCTCACTACCAAACATCACAAGTTTCCCGGTCCCCAGTTTCTTCTTGTACTACCACTGAATGGCTAGTAAGCGGATAATTGGTGGAAATGATAAAATAATATATATATATATATATATATATATATATATATATATATATATATATATATATATATATATATATATATATATATATATATATATATATATATATATATATATATATCATTATTGTAAGTATTTTAAAAGAGGCAACAACTTTTTGTTTTAAATACTGTACTTGTATAGTAGTATAATTATTTTATTTTTTCTCTATCTACAATCATAAATCACCTGTAGTGGGCAAGGCATCAAGGCGGAGGAAAATTGTGGGGTAAAAAAACAGTGAAAAACTCATCACATCACACTAAGAGGATGTTTCTACGTGCTTTATACGTGAACAAATTAATTATTTACTGTAAACACTCCTATGAAAAATTTACCAAGTCCCCGCATGTTGTCCGATTGTTTACAACCAACCCGCTCGGTCCGAGAGTACTCTCACGTCCACAAAAAATTTAAATTACACCATGACGCTTCAATAAAGTTGCTTTCATTAGTACCAGATATCAAAATAAGTACTTTCTGTTTAATAAGGCGGGGTCCGCCCTCAGCTAAAAAGTTAGGTAAGGTTAGGTATGTTTCTTCAGTTTGTTAAATCAGGTTCTAGTAAATGTTACCTCTTTTAAAATACTTACTATAATGATAACAACATCTATGGAAAAAATTAACAATATTGAACAACTTCTGGTGGGAGTGCTGTTCTCAGACGTTACCTTAATAAATTTTCAATTTGATTTTTCTAAGGTCTGCCACCTGTCTGTGTGACAAGAAATATGCTTTACTAATTCTTTGGAAAAAATAGGAAGAGGAAGGTGAGGCGAGAAAGAGTGTTGTATTACCACAGAGTCAACTACTACTGGTCTGGTAGGAGCCTGATGGTGACACTTCCAGGAAAACTTTAGGCTCACAATGTTTACTGTACATCTCTTGGGATATCCATTACAGTGTTAACTTGGAAAAACCTTGCCACACTTCAAGGTGTACAGAAACTTACTTCCCATCACAAGTACAGTGAAAATTATTTTACTGACCATAAAGAACTACATTATCCAACTTAGGTACAACCAACAAGGTTCAAAGAGCTGAGTCAATTAAACATTTCTGTCCAACTTCTAAGTTACAAAAATACCTGGGGAAGTAAAAGTTTAAACAACACGAGTGTTCTTATCCATAATTAACTATAAATCCCACAGTTGCAGACGTGTGTAAATTTACCAGTTGAAAATACCTTTAAGCTCACATGACCCAAGGTGTCACAATCAGCTGATGACTCCTGGGAGCTGGCCAACACCTTCCCCTCAACACTCTAACTCTCTCTTAAACCCAAACTTCACACTGTCTCAGCTACACTGGATAATCCTTACCTCTTCTTAGGTGTTGGGGCCGGAGTCTTCTGTACCTTATTAATTTCATTTTTCCTGCGGGGAGTGAAGAGCTTGTTCCATATCTCCATCACTCGCTGCTGCCACACATTGTACGATAAACTCGCTAAACAAAATTCAAATTCCCAGTACTAATGTAACTCCTTCCTTTATTTATTCTGTGATGCTGACGGTGTTTTATACTTAGTACTGAAGAAATATTGAGAGTTAGTGATGTAAGTGGTATGGTGTGAGCGAGGAGAGAGGAAGGCAGCACTAGCCAGCGAGCCTCCACCATAACCCTGGTAAACATCACGTGCTGCCGCCTCAACCACAACACAAATCTTAACGAGTCTTAAAATTCGCGATATTCTCATTAATAATTGTGTGTGTAATTCAAATACATTATTTCTAAAAATATAATAGATACATTTATTAGCATTAGGTTCGTATTATAGAATGACCAAACTAGTTTTAGTTAACAGTTTTATAATGAGTGAAATGACCCGAAATGACGTCAGTTGTGTGTCAGCCATGACGTATGACAGGTAAGGTGTTGGAGGGAAAAAAGTTCAGACGTCAATGGGCAGTTGAATGTATTTATAATTCTACGCATCCTACTCTCACCTGTTTACTATGGCACCTGCATCTGCTGTTTATCACTAACTTACATTTTTATTGTTACACCAAAAGTAATGTATGCTATTACTAATATACAGTATATACATATTTATAACTAAAAATAATAATATAACTAAAAATAATAATAAATAAATAAAATAAATAAATATTGAAGTGATAACCGTGGTAACATTATGAGATGTTCTTATTACCACCATGCTATTGTACTATTCCAAATGTTACTAAATGTTACATAATACTTCCTTGAGATGCCTAAAAGAAAGCTCAGGTTCTCAAGTGGCTCATCCATGTTAATATTGTTATTATTATCCACTCTGTATGTGTTTTTCTGGCTAAATAACGGTTTCAATTCAATTCAATTCAATTCAATCAACCCAAGCGGTTAATGAGCCGATTAGTGGCAAAGAGGATAAAAGTTACATAATTACTGGCATAATTTTATGTATTGTATCAGTAAGCTAGGCAATTACAGCTGTTCTAACTCTTTCACGGCGGGAGGTTACCCTAAGCTGAATAAAATCGTCTGGCGGTAGCCAGAATAAATTGGCAAGTGCGTGACACGCGGTGAGAGGATTAATCTCTGGGTAACTGAAGTGCCGTACTGCAGGCACCAGTCTGGTGGCCCTCCTTCGGACGTTTTCAATCAACTGACAGTCTCGACTCAAGCATATCTCGGAGATCAGATGGGGTGACTACTCCAAACTGAAAGTGCTTCACTTTTGAAGAGCATTATAATGACCTTATAAGACCTACTAGCTTAGTCGCTTGATTCTACCTTCTTCTCACAATGGTCCAAGAACTTTAGGTCGGTGTGAAAAGGACCAAATTTTGGTTTCCTTAAATGCTGTTTCATTGTCCCGCTGGGAGATGTGATATGCCTCCTTAATGTTGGTACGACCTAGGTGCATCCTCTTAAGAACATAAGAAAATAAGGAGTCTGCAATAGGCCGGTTGGCCTGTGCATGGCTGCTCCTGTCGAGAGTTCACTACCACTCTCTATCATCCATGAATCTATCCAGCCTCCTTTTGAAACTTTCCAGCGTTCCAACACTTACTACAAAGTTGCTAAGCTTGTTCCACTCGTCTACCACCCTATTAGTGAACCAGTTCCTATCTCTCTCCTAAACCTAAACTTATCCAACTTAAATCCGTTGCTCTGAGTCCTATCGTGCTCGGATATTATAAGAACTTTATCTATATCCCCTTTATGGATTCCTTTCACCCACTTAAATACTTCTATCATATCTCCCCGCACTCTTCGTCTTTCTAAGTCCCGGAATCATTTTCGTCATCCTTCGCTGCACCGACTCCAGTGTGTTGATATCCATTCTATAATAAGGGCACCAGAACTGAACAGCATAGTCGAGGTGCGGCCTGACTAGCGCAAGATATAATTGCAATATGACCTCCGCACTCTTATTACTTACACTTCTAGACACAAAACCCAACACTCTGTTTGCCTTAATTAGGACATTAACGCATTAGTTTCTCGGCCGAAGGTCCGGGCTTACAAGTAAGTACCCCTGATAAGCACACGAGGATGTTGTAGTGGACGTCTCCCCTACAAACTGCGTAGCTGCATCCCACCTGCTACCATCCTCCCTAGCAACCAAGCGAGCGGCGACACCAGATGTTACGGTAACCTAGCAACGGAACTAGAGACCGGCGACTTTCTCGGGTTTTCCCAACATGACTCATAGAGGACTCACGGCTGCTGGGTATATAAGCTCTGTCTCTCCATTGAGATTCATTCTGGTCTCTCTTCTTGAACAAGCAACACCTCCTCCTCCGCCGCTGCCTGGCGGCCCTCGCTTCTCCTCGCCTGCCTGGCGGTCCTTGCTCCCGCCAGCGAGCATGGCGACCCACCAGCTGTCCTTCTCTGAGCTTCCTCACCAACCAGCTTTCTCATTCTGCCCATCTTCCTGAACACGCAACACCTTCTCCAGCAAGCTCCACGCTGTCCAGCTTTCATTCAACCAGGAGGCCAGCAACAGGCAACATCTTCTCTAACGAAGCTCCTGCACATCTACCTCCTTCAACACGCTACTCACTGAATGTCTCCACTGAGCAGATCCTCACCACACGGCACCTCCAGCACCAGACTGTAAATCATATAACTTATATTATATAAGAAAACCACCTTAGAGTTTCCATCCATCCTGAGTGCTTGACAACATTATACCACGAATTCCTACAATGTATCAAGTGTCTTTCTGGAGAAACAGGACCATGTTCACACCAGCTCAGCTGTCGTGTACAGTCACCCAAAAAAGTCCTGTCGCGAACCATGAACCCTGACATTCAGACTCTTGAATCCGAAGCATTTATGGACAGAATAATGTATCAGTCTACTGCCTCGGGTTCATGAGTCTGAATCTCGGGGTTCGTGGTTCGCGACAGGACTTTTTTGGGTGACTATACTCTTACTTGGTAGACTTTCTAATTTTTGTTTTCAGTGCATTTACAGAGTATATTTCTATTTTAACAGATGGCGATATGAGTAAATTTAGAAGTGATGGCATTGTCTGGACTTTGTTTTGATGCCTGATGCTAGCTAAACATGACAACATATGCTGTTATTGTACTGATGATTCACTAATGAACCACTGGGATATATCAATATTTATATTAATTAATGGGTAAAATTTTACGATAACTACCATAAGTGTTTTGATGTTTAGATTCGATATAGGCTATATTGGGTAAATTTTAAGTTTTGGTCATCCCTGTACTTAGATATGCAGACTGCATTTTCGTAATTGAAAACCGCTGTCAAGAACTGGACAGGGTCTGTTGGGATTTCTGAGTTTGGAAACTCCTCTTTCCAATTAGTTTTCATAGAGATGCGTTCATACTGGTCTGCTACTTTATTCACATAAAAGTTTCTTCTCTAGCCAACTGTCCAAAGGGTAGAGCACTGAATCGTGACTTAACTTGCCTGAGACAAATCTTAGGATCCAAATATTTTATGTATTCTATTTTCATTGTTATATTGTCTATTCTTTTATCTAACCCGCTTTCTGCCTGCAGTACGAAATAGCGGCAGCGTTGCTAAATCATTTGCTTGCAGTCACTGCTTATTTTGCTCAATCTTATGTCATATTCAAATTTATCTCCAAGCTTACCATCACACAGTGACCAAGGGAATTTTCTCTGATTAAAATCTTTGTATAGGGCAGGGAAAGGGAGGGGCTGGGGCAAATCTGACTCATACGACGCGTATACTGAACGGCGCTCATCTTTGGGGAGAGGAGAGGGTGTATGAACGAGTGTTGGACTGGTGGATTCAGTACAGGTCGTCACAAAAATGATACGGACAACAGGATATTACTTAGTAAAGTATTATGTTTTATGTTACATTAAGCTTTATAAGTAGAAGGAAACTAAAAAATAGAAAAGGTAATTTTTGGCTGTCCTTTTTAATAAAAAAATATAGGACAAGCAGGTCTCAAAAAGGACAGATTGTCTTTTATAGGACAGACCTGGCCGCTGGGAAGTTCACCCCAACCAGTGACGTCACAACAAATCTCAGTTTTTTCGCAACTTTAACTCTTATTTTTTACTTTTTGGCCCAATTTATTTAAAAATATCATTACCATAGTGAATTTAAGCGTTTTCTTTGCCCAATACAGTGCAGTACCGAGAGGAGAGAAAGCTGTACTTTGTACTTGTAGACTTAGAGGAGGCATTTGACTGGGTACCATGTGAGGTAGTGCAGTGAGCATTGAGAAAGCTAGGGATCAAGAAGTGTCTTGTGGCATTGTATGAGGGCTCAAGAATCACTGTGAGAGAAAATTATGAGAATTTTCTTTTACAGGGATTAGCCCACCAAGACACAGGTCACCGATCCACATAGGGGCCTGGGGTGCGAAACAATGAGTTGAACCATAAATAAATACTGTACAGAAATGTGGGAAAAAAAAAGAAGACATCGAGTGTGAGAAATGTTATGCAGTTTATGTTGTGTTATCAAAGTAAGATAAACAATTGAGATTCTGCAATTGTGTAAATGAGGCAGAAAGTTAGTCAGATCAGCAACCTGGGATTTGGTCAAAAAAATTTGTGATGCCATATGGAAGCAGGGTCTACCATTAGACAACATATTATACTTCTAAGTGAGGAATTTGAAATGAAAGGGTCTGAGCCTCCTGTTTCATGGTGCTTAGAGGAACTACCACAGGACTTTAAAACTGGTCTACCCTGGGAGTTGCTGTATACTAATGAATTGGTGTTGATAGCAGATAGTTTTGAAGAAGTAGCAGAGAAATTTAAGAGACATAACGACAAAATGGAGTCGAATGGTATGAGAGCGAGATGTGGCAAAATAAAAAGTACTGATTAGTGGTGTGTGTGTACTGTAGCTACTCTGAAAATGGTATTGGCAGCAACTCCATAATTTGCAGTGAGTGTGGAAGGTGTATACAAGATGTGCAGTGGTGTAGATGACAGACTGCAAGATGTTGCCGACTTTCAGTGTTCTGTATGTGTAGGCAGTCAGAAGGGCAAAAAGCTTAACACTAGGGATATACAGTATATCCTTGGACTGTGTTGATAAGTTTTACTACCTGGGTGAGTACTGGAGGCAGTGCTGAAGCTAGCTCAGTCGCAAGTCAAAGTGGCTGGAAGAAGTTTTGGGTGCTGTTACTTTTATTGACAGCTAGAGAGCTTTCTCTAAGAGAGAGGATAGGTTGTATGTAGCTGGGATGCGAAACATACTGTATTGTTGAATGGCAGTGAATCATGGGCAGTTAAAGATGATGACAATATGTGTAGGCTTGAGTGAGCAAAAATTATAACGAGGAGATGGATGTGCGCTGTGACATTGAAAGATAGGAAATCCTGTTCAGAGCCAAGACTGTGGCAGGGTATTGAGATTACGTACAATATTAGAGAGGTTTTGCATAGATGTAGATTAACATGGCTCAAGCATGTTGAAATAACGGAGGAGACCAACTGGGTCAAGAGATGCAGAAGTTTGAATGTGGAGGAGAAGAGAGCTAATGGTAGCAAAGTATAATTTGGGAAGTTGTGAAAAATGACCTCAGGGATAAAAACCTGACAAGAGGCTGTAATCATGTAAAATAGCAGTAAAATGATGATGATGATTTAAGTAAGAAAAACTTATTCAGGGGTCACCTTAACAAATTTGTCTCGGTAACTAAATTTACTCTTAAACATGTTCAAGTTTATTAATAAGATACTGTATCTTTAGCTTCACTTGATTGACTAAAAAAGGAAGATATTTGAATAGGTTTTAAAGTAAACATTAATACTGTAATTTAAAATACATGTAATTTTTAATAACTTGTACATGTTATGCTCGCAAAGCTTACGATCTCTGGCAACTTAGTGTTTGTTAACAGAGGTAAAATAATTATGTAAAATAAACACACGCGGCATTGAACCTTTTCTTAATTTACAAAGCTCAAAGCTACAAGTGTTAATTTTTTGGTTGAAAATTGTATACTGTACATCTTCTATACAGATAATTACATATATAATGTAGTGTTGTTTATCCAGTTACATCATACAAACATTGATAGTAATCACTGCTGGCTTGTATATAGTCTTTGGTCATACAGTATTAGCACATCATCATGAAAGACTGTGCAGTTTGTAAAACAAGTGGAACCAACTCTTTGGTGAAATTATACCAAAATACTCAAATTTTACAAAATGACCATACCTTGAAAATATAAACAATAATTTTCAAGTCGTCATAAATGTGATTAATCTGGTTTGTACTTTACAAATTTAATCAATTAACTGAGAATCAATAAATTTGATATAGGTAGCACTTTACCACCTAGACATGCATAGGTATGTACAGTTCTTTATAGAATGGGAGTGTATAGTCACATGTCAAAACTCTCCACTTACTATGTACAAGAACCATTTGTTTGAAGTCTTATGGTGAACAATGCATTACAGTTACTGACTACCTGGGGGCACAGTACAGTACAGTACAGTATATCTATGTTTTCTTGTGTGTGTGTAGTTTTACTTCAGTTATAAAATTTGCTTATGTTGGACATTATTTCATATCTGGAACATTGTGTGCAGTTAGTCCAAAAATAGGTTTTTCTATATATATTTTTTTTACGTAGAAGTTTCAGAATTCACCATTACGCAAACAACACCTAAATCTAATACCGTTTGAATTGCACCAGTGTTGCTGACTCCACTTCAAATACTGAAACCTGGTAAATATGAACTCAAAGTATACATTATTACATAGTATTTATACATTATATACAGGTTGTACAGTTCTTTGTGTATTACATGTACAGTACATTACAGTATATAGTCAAATATAATGATTTGATGTGGAGGCAATTTTTTGCTGTGGGGATGTTTGGTTAATACCTTGATAATGTACTGGGTACTTCAATTCAAAGACTAAAAAAATAAACCCCTGTACCACAAAGTGGTCTAACCTCTATTTTCATGAAACTGGGACTGTAGATGTGACACCGACCATATCCAGATTGACAATACTGGGCATATATGCCATTATTTTAGTCTTTCTAGTATTTTCTTCAGACAAAAGCGAGTCATATTCAACTTTTTTTACTTCCTATTTACTTTCCTAAAAGTTTGTCATCTGCATACAGACAAGATACTGTAGGCCACATCTTAGTACCCATTTCCAGGATTTCTCCTGCCCAGTCACCCTGGCCTTATCTCCACCACCACTCAATGATATACAACTTATATTGAACTACAGGTACCATAAAAACATCACAAATCCTGTCTCACCCCGACCCCCACCTCAAAGTTCACTTGTCTTCCATATACTGTACCCATATAACATGCCTTTATTATCCTTAAAAGTATCATGTCACTGCAAAAAGTTTTTCTCCTATTCATTTTCCAGTCCCAAAGTACTGTAATGCAATTTCTTTCTCATATACAGGTAATTTTCTGTTTGTTGTATTAATGTAAACTTATGATTTTCACATCCCCTAACATCCCAAAATGTACATTGGAATCAGGACATCACTTGACTCCTGACCCAACAGTCCATCATTTGAATTTTGTAGCCTGTCAAGGAGTCAATCCATCTACAGCATGGGAACCCAACTCGTGTGTTGGGAAAGCAAAAAAAATGTCGAGTAATGCTGGCTACAATGACTCCTTGTATATTAAAGGTTAAAATCCAATGATCCTAGCCACTGTCTCTAATGTACCGTCAGGCATTTGGAACCTGAAATCTTTCCCCTCACTCACTGTTGCTTTTCTCACTTAATCCTACAAAATACTTAAATTGTGTATACTGTACTAACAGATTGGCTCCTTAAGTGTTTGCAGTCTCCGTACATTTCCACAAAGGGATTACTCCTGTTTTTGATCACTCACCTGGTACAGTACAGTACTTTCCATTTTCCTTGCCCAATAACAAGTCTTAGAAAGGTACAGGTATTTTTTTCCACTTCATATTTCAAAAATTTTACTCATTTAGCTGACATTGAGTTTTTCTTAATTTCTACATTTATAAATGGTTTTAATCTTCTCCATAGACATATCTCCCTGTACTTCAATTTTCCTTCCTCTTATTCCTTGCCTCAAGAGCATTACCTTTGTCCACCATTGCCAGCATTCAACTTCTTAAAAAAGCAATATACAGTACAGTACAGTACAGTAATTGCCATGTCTACTCTGTACAATTATTCTACTGGTCAAATTACCCCACTTTACTATTAATTTTGTTCACAAAATTGCTTTTCAAATTCTTGAAATCTTTCTCTTTTCTAGCCTTGTGTCACCTTACATGCACTCTAACTTAAAACAAACACCAAGAAGGCATTTGACAAGTTAGTTTATTACTATTTTCTTGCCAGACTAATAAAACAAAGAAACTTAGACTTACCTACAAAATAACTTTGATTTTCTCATATATTAAAAAGGAAACTGACATGTACAATAACAAGTTACGACTGCATCTGAGGATTCAAGGTGAATTTCACCTAACTTGTACAGTATTTACACTGATGAATTAAATGTGCTGGGATCATATTGTAAAAAATGATGGAACAAATGATATGGATAAAATAAGTTTAAAAAACTCATTCTTAGAATTAATTTTTTGAGGAGGAAATTCTTTCTGTATCATAAATATCAAATTGGAAGTTTTCTGGTGGTATTGCAACTGCCTAAAAGGTTATACAGTATGCTCTTGATAAAGTACTATATACCAACTTTTAATGAACCTCAGGTCTGTCAATATTAAGTACTGCAGAACCTATGTTTCCAGAACAAGATCCTTGATTATCTTGTCAACAAAGTAAAAGTTTTTCCAGTACAGTGTATGTACTAATGTGATGCACTTGTTTAGTTTAATGTTGAGGTTAAGACCTTTAACAACACAGTACATTCATTGCATAACTAAAACAATTGTGGCATACTTGCTGTCTTACATCTGCAGAGCCATTATGACTTACCAGGTATTAAAGGACCAAGAATTGATTACGAGTGTGCTGACATGAAGACTATAAATTCTGTGTAATTATTATTATAAACTCCAAGAAGCTTCGTATTTCTTCATATTTATATTCTATACATTGTGTGAATGCAATTGCAAAAAAATTTCAATTACCTTTATAACTATTTGGAACTTTTTTGATCTCTGATCTTGTGGGGGTCAAAGGTCATCAGAAATTTGTGACACTAGTAAGGTTGTGGCCAATCATTCCAACATTTACTGACCAAATTAGGGGTTTTGGGGTCAACCATTCTTGCAAATATTGACCAAATTAAGGGGGATTGGGCCAAGTATTTCTGTACATTTTAAGGCTTCGACCAATCAATCCAACACATGGACAAAATTAGTGTGGCTTGTACCAATCATTCCTATACATTTTGAATAGTCTAGGTTTAATGATTTCTTCAAATGAGGTATACAGGTCAATCTGCCAAATTCTCAAAAGAGCAGTTACCATCTGCTCATCACTCAAAATGTTCAAGGGCAAGGCAAGTAATGGTGTACCCCTTAGACCACTTCATATACTGTACATATATATTAAATTATTCATGGATACTAATAATTAGGTGAAACCATGGTATAAAGTTGAGGGGACATGTTAAAGCCTTCTTGTGATATCTTTACTATTGAAATTCTCAGTAAAAGGTCACATGACCTTGAAAAATTGGTCAACATAACTCAACTCTATTCTCGTATAGTAAAAGGATTAAGAAGAGGAAGCCATTGTATGAATTTACAGAGACGTTAAATTCTTGGCTAATGGTTTGAAGTTACATGTGTGAAACAACAGGTTCTTCTAGCAATGAAGGTAACTTGGATGTAAAATGTTGAAATGTGAACAGGAACAGACAATGAGTAGAGATATGTGAAAGAACCATGTTCATGATGGTTTTGATAAGGCAAGTGTGTCAAATCAGTAATTAGGGATTCAGTATACTGTACTTGTGGCCTGACAGACATCATAAGTGGAAGAAAGGAAAAGGAGTGCTTAATATATAAAAATTAAGTCTCACCAAGTTCCCTTTAATATTAGTGAACTTTAGTTTACATTTAGCTTTACAAAAGTTTGCTTACAATTATATTCAGTCTTAATAATAATATATACACAGACATGGGATTCCAGTTTAAGATCTAACACTTTTTAATCAAAGGAAAGATCTCTACACTCTTGTACTTGACTCCTAAAGCACTTTTGAGAGGTTCAATGTGTGAAATTGCAATTATACAATATAAAGCAGCTTCTAGAATGCTTACACATGCCTGACCAGATACACGAGAAACCGAGGATTTGCCTCTCTCACAACAGCTTGGAACAATTCAGATCCAAATTAATACATCACTAATATTTGTGTTCATTAATACCAGGCAATGAAATTCACTCGTCTTTTCGTCTGCAATAATGCAGGTTCAATGTAACAACTGGCATACACTATTAATGGAAAAGATAAGATGCTTTCACACTTCTTTAAACTTTGCCTTTTAAAGAGTACAGTATATGGAAAATGTGTTCCCGTCAGACAGCTGATATAATATTTTCGCACAAAATATGGAATAAATAATGAGGTCAGTATCACAGTTAAATGTCAAAGTGAATATTTGATGTGTGGATATATGAAGAGCAGTAGCATGGAAAACTGGGGGTGGGGGTGGGGGGTTGTGGTATATCTCGCATTCAGACAAATTGCATACATGGAATACTCATTCATCCCGTTTAACTAAAATATCGTCTCGAGTTTACACTTAAAGTATATAATTGATACTTTCAAGGTTGGTTAAATTACTACTTACAAATATGCACTGTAAGAGGTAATACCACTGCACTAAGACTTCTCATCCTCATCCTCCACCTCAGAGTTTGTGCCGCTTTTTTCACCATTTTCAACTTCCTTTGTGCTCAAATTTTGAGCATCCACTCCTTGTACATGTTTGGCAGGTTCAGATTCACGACTCAAGTTTTCTGGAGTATCTTGTGTTCTCTCACTGCGATGACTTTCTTGACTCCAGTGTGACAAATCTAAGTGAGCCGCATAGGGGTCATGCCCTCCCCGAGCTTCAATTTCCCGAGCCAACCGCTCTGCTTTCATCTGCTTTAGAAGGTAACGTTCCTCTTTAGAAAGTCCAGCCTGTTCCTTTATTTTTTCTTTGCGTGCACTCAAACCTCGTTCTATCTCATCACTAAGATCTGGCCGATCTAATCCTCTTCGGTGTTCATCCCTTGCTTCACGGGACCGCCGGTTTTCCTGTTTCCACTTGCTACTACTGCTCATTATGGTAGAAGCTTGGCTGGTGTGACGTGAGGTACCAGCCATGGACATTATGCTTGCAGGAAGGCCATTAAGGAGAACACTAGATGCTGAAGACATGGAGGGTAATTGGAAGGAACCTAAACCACCCAGGCCTAGTGGTGGGTACATCAGCCCAGCTGTACTTGCCCCAGGGAACATTCCTGGGAAAGATAAACTAGCTGCAGAACTGGCAGCCGCATTTCTATGGTCTTTGCTCTTAGAGGTTGAAGGATAGTCATTCAGGTTTGTCAAGCCAGGTATACCAAATCCAGCCAGTCCCCCTAGAAGAGGATTAGCCATTCCTAGTCCAGCCATACCTGGTAAGCCACCAAAGCCTGCCATCATCATCATGTTTGGATCCATACCCATAGTTGCCAACAGCTTGGAATCAAGGCCACAAAGAGCCTTGGGATCTAATCCTCCAAGAAGCTTCGGATCCAGGCTTGCTAATAATTTGGGGTCCATACCTCCAAACATTTTGGGATCTAGACCAAGCATCTTGGGGTCAGGACACAACATCTTTGGATCTAGTCCTGCCAATAATTTAGGGTCAAGACCACCTAGTAATTTAGGGTCAAGACCACCTAATAATTTGGGGTCAAGACCACCTAGTAATTTAGGGTCAAGACCACCTAGTAATTTGGGGTCAAGACCACCTAGTAATTTGGGGTCTAAGCCACCTAGTAATTTGGGATCTAATCCCCCTAATAACTTTGGGTCTAAACCAGCTAACAATTTGGGATCAATACCAGTTAATAGTTTAGGATCAAGACCAGATAATAACTTGGAATCTAGACCTGCCATGGCTTTTGGATCAAATCCAGCTAGAGCTTTGGGATCAAGACTGGCCAATAGCTTGGGATCCAGTCCTGCCAGAGCTTTAGGGTCAAGACCTGCCAATGCCTTAGGGTCCAAACCAGTTAAATTTGCAAGCAACTTTGGATCAAGTGAAGCTAATGTTTTGGTATCTAATCCTGCAAATAATTTTGGATCAAAACCTAGCAATTTGGGATCAATATTATGAAGCAAGGACTTGCTGTCTGAGCCTCGTGAGGAGGATGATGATGCTTTACTCTCTTTTTCATGGCGTTTACTTTCGTAATGCTTTGTGTCTAGTCCCAAGAGTTTTGGGTCTAGGCCCATAGCTGCTAGTAATTTTGGGTCTAACGGAGGTAGCAGCTTTGGGTCTAGACCAAGAGCCTTTGGATCGAGGCTTCCTAGAAGTTTAGGATCAAGTCCCAGGAGTTTTGGGTCTAATCCTGCAAGTGCTGCAGTAAGGTGGTTCTTTGGGTCCAGACCCTGCAGAAAACTCTTGGTATCAAATGGCAATCCCTTGGAGGAATGGTATGAGGGAAGGAAAGCGCAAGTGCTTCCTCCAGCAGCCGAGGTAGATGTGGTGGTGGTGTTGGAGCCAGAGGCCAGGGATAGAGGGGATGTAGTGGTGCTGCTGGAAGATGTACTGCCATGTAGGAAGTTGGACACTGAGGAAATGATGGAAGCGCGGCTTGACATGTGCTTCTTTTCTGCACCCACTAATTTTTTCTGAAGCTCAGATAGAAATCCTGCACTACTGCTACGCTCCTTTATCACATCGGCCCACTGAGGATCCACATCGTAGTTAGGATGCTCCATAAGCCACTGGGCGAGGTACTTAAGTTTAGGAGCCTCTTGTCCACTTATCTGAAAAAAAAGTACTGTATAAATAATAATTCCAATTACAAAGTCACCTGTGAAGGAATCAGTCTGCAGTGTGTGTGGAAAGTACTTGTGGGAGAATACAGGTGTTGGTGTCTGAAAGGGTTCAGAGAGATGAAAAAGCCTTCATGGTATGGAGCAGTACCTCCATAATTCAGGTTAATAAGGGCTCTACCCTTACTAAAAAAAGGCAAATTCAAATAATGATCAATTGTGTATGACACCACTGCCAATGTTGTTGCAAGATTTACAGTAGTTATTATTCTAGCAACTATATTTGTATAACATTAGTATTTAACAACAATTACTTACTCTATTTGAAAAGGTTTTTCAAGTTTTGTAGTACAGTATATATCAAATATATATTACAATATAAGAGTTTAACAACATCAATGCAGTTTGTTGGCCAATAAGATAACATTTACCTTTCTTGCATTCCTTAATTAAGGCATTTAGTGCTGATAAGAAAAGTTGTTTGATTATCATCATCATTTTATGGCTTTTTTCCACTGTTGCATGGGTTAGCCGCAGTTACCTAATGACAGGTTCCTAACTCTAATGTCATTTCTTACAATCTCTCCCTGTCATTCTTGGCTTACCCCTGGTTTTCCTCCCCTCCACATTTAGGGACATCCACCTTCTTGACCCAATTGGTTTCATCCATTCTCTCCAAATGCCCAAACCATCTTGACCTGCCTCTATGCAAGACTTCAGCAATACTCTCAATACCCATTACCCTCTTAGCTCTAAACAGGGCCTCCTGTCTTTCAGTGTCACACTACACATCAACCTTGCCAGCCTCATTTCAACTTGCTCAAGCCGACTTATGTCATCCTCTATCACTGCCATACAACATCACACTTCTCACACCAGCTGCATACATTCTTCCTTTCACTTGGAGGGAAGGTTCTCTTGCTGTCAATAAAGGCAGCAGTTCTCTAAACTACCTCCAGCCACTTCTGACTCTTGCAGCTGGGCAGACTTCAGCACCCCCACTTATGCACTGATCATGTTACCCAGGCAACAGAACTCACTGATGCAATCCAAGGACATATCCCCAAGGTTCAGTTTCTCCAGACTTGCTGTGAGTAAATGGTTACTTGCACATAGAAAACACTTGAGTGTCAACAGTCTACCAACTAACCACACCACTAATCAATACTTTTGCCACATTCACTCTCAGGCCCTTTGCCTCTATTCCAGGGCAAGCCAGTCCTTAAGTTCTGTGATATTCCCTACAACACCATGATAAACAGTAGGGGACTGCAACCTTTACTTCGAATTCCTCACTTTTCTCTGCATTTACTCTCAGAGGTTTATGAGCCCCCATATAATGCCATAACCACTCCTTGGCTCCCAGCCCTTTCTTTGCCCATTTTACAACTTCACGTGGTATCCTGTCAATGTCTTTTCCAAGATATTTCTCTTGTAGCTGCCTGGCTCTAAATATTACCTCTGTAGTCCCCCTACCTGGCACTACCTGGCATAAACCCAAAATGTATTTCATTGTCCACTCTCTCCCCTACCAATTTCTCAATCACTCTTTCTACAACTTTTATAACTTGATCTAGCAGTTTCAGGCTACTGTAGTTCCAACATTCAAGTACATCACCTTTACCTTTGTAAGTAAAGTATTCAAGTTTACACTCCTTCTCCAGTCATCTGGAACAGTACATACCATCATCATTGCATTAGTCTATTTGGTCACCACTGACATGCCTACATCGCCTAATGCTTTCAGCATTGCTGTAACTCTTCCAGAGTTTCCAGCTGCCTTTCCATTTCATTGTGTTAGGCATGGTCTCTGTTTGATACCTTCTCAACATTATTAGTATGGTATATGTGAATTCAGTTATGTGTGTTATGAATTCTGTCCTTCAAAATTTACCAAAAATACAAATTTGAATCTATTGGTGCCAGGCTTGGTTTAAAATGCACACCAATATTTCAAGACCAAATACTGTACAAAGAAAAAAGAAATAATTTATATTATGACTAAGATCAATGTTTTAAATGTTTATACCTACCAGTGATCTCCAATTATATACACAATTTGGTGTCTAATATTAGAGTAATCACAGAAACATCATGTACAGAACAAACAAAATCATAACCCAAACAATTATCTAAGGAAAGCATCAGAAATCTAAAATTTATGTGAACATTTCATGCGGCCGACTGTGCCTCACTCGTGGAAGTGTGGGGTGCAAAAAAGTGATGAAAATATGTGGAGAATAAAAACGGGGAATATGAGTGACCCTTACATTAAGATAAGAATGGAGGAAGTGAGTGGATGTATCTATGAATGATACAGTAAATGATGAAGTGAGAAATGTATAGATTACTGTGTCTGAGAAGGGTATATTGGGATTTTAAGGGATTTTTTTTACCTGCCATTGTTGTAGAATGTACTCGGGATACATACGGATTGGACAAATAAGGAGGTACAGTACAGGTTGTACCTCTCTAGTCCGGCAACCTCAGGACCTGACCGGTACCGGACCATGGAAATTCACCCTTTTCCTGGATAGATAGTGACTTGTGCTTATGCCTGGAAGCACTAGCACCACTTTCTCTTCGTCATGGTCTCTTTGAAGACATATTGAAGGGTTAAATGTCGTATAGTAGCTTCTCAAATTTCGCGAGTTTTTAATTCTTAACATATTTTATTGGAACACAAAAAAAATAAATAAATAAAAATTTCGACGGCGGAAACTTGAATTTCGACGGGTTTGAACGGCCCGCCAACGTGCAGACGACGTGCATAATCGTGTAAACAGCATCATTTCTCTTATGTACAAAAGATTCATTATTGTTTATTACTGAATGTCTTTTTTATTGAATTAATGTTTATGTGTGCAAAATGAGCAATACAATTCATTAATAATACGTAGAATATTAAAACACACGAGGAAATGACACAGCATTGTTTTCGTTGATTACAAAACCAGTGACTGACTGGTTCTACATATAAAACTGAAGAAAATAAGACCTTGGTTGTAGCTGTAGTAAAATTAATATGGTTGTTTTAAGTAATGTTATTTAATGTTAATAAATGGAACAATAGAAGTAGCTAACGATAATGGTAAAGAAAAAGAGAGATCGCATATGTAAGTGCGCATGCGCACACGTGAAAACATATCGTCATTACTTTACATAAGAATATGAAAGCAACACTTATTTACTGTTCATATATATTTTAATTAATGTTTCTGAATTTGTTTTTATTGAATTAATGTACGTGTGTGCAAAATTAACAATACAATTTATTAATAATACGTGGAATATTAGAGGAGACGAGACGGCTGCCGGCATTGTTTATGTTAAAGCTTACGAAACCAGTGACTGATTGGTTCTACATATAAAACTGAAGAAAATAAGACCCTGAGTTTAGCTGTAGTAAAATTAATGTAAAAAATGAATATGGTTGCTTGAAGTACCTGTAATGTTATTTAATGTTAATAAATGGAACAATATAAGTAGCTAACCATTAATGGTAAAAAAAAAGTGAGACTGCTCGTATGTAAGTGCGCACATGTGAAAATATATCGTCATTACTCTACATAAGAATATGAAAGCAACACTTATTTACTGCTCATATATATTGAAGGGTTAAATGTTGTACTCTGTATAGACAAGCAGAGAGAGAGAGAGAGAGAGAGCAGCCGAACTGCCGGATGTAAACAAACCTTAATTTCCTGCGACTTTTTATTTTTTTTAAGGGGATTAGCCCACCCGGGCATAGGTCACTGACCCACATTGGGCCTGAGGGGCAAAAATTTAATACTCCTGTAATAATAATAATAATTCAGATAAGTAAAAAAAAAAAAAAAAAACTGCCTATCTACCTATTGGACAAACTAAAATCGTTCCGGACCACAGAATGCCGGACTAGAGAGGTACAACCTGTATCATATACGAGAGTAAGACATGGAGAAAAGTACAAAAATACATAGAGCACAGGGTAAGGAAGACAGGTAAAAAGTGTGTAAATTCAGAGGTGGCTGGAAAGAGGGGGAAAAGACCAACAAGGGTTAAGGATGCAATAGATGTGAAATAGAATGGGCAACGAGGAAGCAGTAGTGCAGATTACTGACTGAAGAATATGGTAAGGAGTGGATTTTGAGGGCAGATGTGCTGTTCTTCTGTATAATAATGATGCACAAACCTTACACTATACAGAGAAATCATCAGAGGAAGTGACTCTTCTGTGATGTTTCAGTTGTGGTAATGAAAATCTAAAATTAGTGTATTTGTGAGAGAAAAAAAACATTGAATGTTTATGATAGATTCAGTATTCAGATACAGTGAACATTTTATCTGAAACTGAATCCAAGTAGACAATTGTAGTGTTCTATAACAGAACTGATCACTGATTGTAAATGCATATTTACAGATTACAAAAATGATGATTACGAACCCTTTGTCCAGTGGTGGTGTTAATAACACTGACATGTTCGTCACCAGAAAACTGACTCCAATCCATTGATGCAAAGTCAATCTTCCGTCTCTTCACGTCTTTAGAAGGCCTTGAAGAGTCTGCCAGGAGTCCTTGGTGCTGTTCCAACCACTTATCCACTTTTGCATCAGCTGGTCGGTAGAGCTCAATTCCTGGCGGTAACGTAACACCAGGAGGCAAATCCGATTGTTTTACTAAACCAGGTTTGCCATCTTTGTCACTGGAGGTGGTGATAGTTTTACTTGAAGCTCCACTTTCGTTCACCCGTGTATCAAGAGGTCGCTTAGATACAGTTGGTGTGATGCTAATACTAGATGATAGTTTGGGTGTCGTCACAGCATTAGTTACCTGACTTTTGTCGCGAGAACTTAATAAAGTTACAGATGATCCACGAAGAAGGGACAGTGGGCTGGTGTCCTTAGGAGATGAAGAATGCATTTCAGGACTCTTACCCTTAGAAGTAAGTCCTAATACGATCTCGTCAAGTTTTCTGCGTTTCTTTTCCTGAGTTCTAGAATCTATAGGGGATTCACTGAGACGTCTCTTCTCTATCGATCTCATTGGATCATCTAGCCTTGGCCGACCAGGGCCGCGACGAGACAAGAGACTAGCAGTTGCCATATCCATGGTGTTGTGACCTGGATTAACAGGTTTAATAGTTAAGTCTAGCGTTCCCTGCAGAGCCTGAAGCTGCCGCAATGCGTGTGAATCTGCGGAGAGCTGCTGCTGAGCCTTTTTACTCCTTTCATCTGTTGATTCCATAAGTGACCTGAGACTGGCACTTGAGAAGCTTGGAGGGAGACCCAGAGCAACAGCAGCAGCGGCAGCAGCAGCAGCATTAGAAGAATTCTTATTCAGTCCCAATGTGTGCTGAAGGTTAGGATGCAACATAGCCTGCAGTCGCTGTCGCTCGACCTCTGCTGCCTCCAACTGGCGTCGTTTCCTACGCTCAGAGTCCAGTGAGTCTGATGTGTTTGATGTGTGTGATGATGAGGCACTGCTGGTAACTTGAGGGAGGGAACTTGATTTGCTTTCTTGTTCACTACTTTGAAAATCTATGCCAACTGGCCACTTTTTGTGCTCCACAGCATACATGAGATGTTCAATTCTAGTCTGTAGCATTCGGTCCTTAGGCCATTTAATAGGATTTGCTGCTGACTGAGCAAGCAGCTGTGCGACGGTAGGCTCACTAGACACCAAGTTATCATATGTCAAACTGTTGCCACACTTTGCCATAGCTTCATCCATCTGTTGCAAGCTCAAAAGGGCTGAGCCACATTTTCCTTCTTCCTTCTTTTCACTTTGACTTTCCTTTTTCTCTTCCAACTTTTCTGATTTACTGTTTTTCAGTTCCTCTTTCCTCTCTTTGCTCGTGTCTTTTGACTCATCTATACATTTCTTTCCTGAAAGACTTTCTCTATCCTCCTCATCTTTGGTAGCATCATTACTTTCTTTTCCTTCAGGGGTATCATCTTTACCATTGTCTTCTATACTAACTTGTGTGTCTATGTCTTCTTCCTTCACATCAACCTCGTTCGTATCTTTAGGTTCCTCTTTTACCTCCTCTTTCACTTCCAGCTTGATATGCGCATCTACTATTTCCTTCTTCTCTTCATCATCTTCCTTTTCTTCTTCTTTAATTGTTCCTTCACCAACTGGTGGCTTTTCATCTTCAGATTTCCTTTCTTGTTCCTCACAATTGTCTGTTTCTTCAACATTCATCGTTTCCGCCTCTTCAACATCATTATCATCCTCATCATTATTATCCAGTTTTTCATCACCCTGTTGCCCATCAGCAACCTCCTCCTCTTCAATCTTGATCTCTTTACTACTATCTTCTTCAGTTTTTATATTCTCCTCCTTGATTTCTTCTTTCACTTCCTCCTTTACTTCCACTTTGATTTTTTTGTCTGTGTCTTTGGTGTCCTCTATACAACAACTTTCTTCCACCTTGGGTTTTTCCTCCTCCTCCTCTTCCATTTCCCGGTCTTCCTCCTCTTCATCCTCCTCATTTTCTTTTGTAGTGATAGGTTCTTCCACTTCCATCTCCTCCTCAGGTTTATCTTCAATTTGCTCATCACCTTTGTCATCATCCTCATTTAGGAGAATCATATCACCACTGTCTTCTACTTCTTCTTCCTCCTCCTCTTCTTCCTCCTTTGGTTCTGTATCATCTTCTTCTTCTTCTTCTTGCTCCACCTCTTCTTCCTCTTCCTCCTCCTCCTCATCAACCTTTCCTTTACGTTCTTCCTTCTCCTCACCTTTACCTTTCTTCCCTTCTTTCTCTTCCCCTTTTTGTTCCTCTTTCTTATCTTCCTTTACATTCTCACTCTTGTCTTTCTCATAGTATTTCTTCTTCAGCGCCAGTTTCTCACTTTCAGTAATGAGCGGTTCTCCTGCAGTGTGGCGGCGAATTATATCCCGAAAGTTTAGCTCAGGATCATAAAGGATGTAATAATCTGTGCGGCCCAATCCATGTCTGAAAATAAGACAAATAAATAATTTGCTTGCACAAATGAAGCCATATACAGAAATTTTTTTTTCATATAGGTCATTTCATAGATAAATTTGTTACAGTACTCCAACTTCAATAGACTAACTGTAAGGAAGTGTAATACAAGTAGACCATGATTTACAGAGAGGATGGTTTCCTGAAACTCATTTGTAAATTGAAGTGGATTTTCCCATTGAAAACCATTATAAATTGGAAAATATATTCCTATGGAGGTTCACAGGGGGGTTGATCTAACATTAATGTAATGACACTGAACATACTTTTAAGCACTTTAAGGGCAACCACAATAAAAATTACAATTGCACAATTTATCACCAACATTGTCTGGTGCAGCTTCAATGTTAGGAGCAATTTTCCTGTGTCACTCAGATAAAGCAAGTCACAATTGCTGACACACTTCTTGCATATGTGCTAGAGACTTAACTTACTGTGGTAGACTTTTATGTATGTTGTGTACTGTGGTAGACTTATATGTTAATCTGCAATTTATAAAAATTGAGACACAAATGTCCAAATTACACCAATGTTAGCAAATTTACTGTTACTCTAGCAAGTTGAAACTTATGGACCTATGTAGAACTCCACCTCAGGGATAGCCCTAGAGCAGGGGTCACCAAACTTTTTTCAGTGGGCCGGATAACTGAAAGAATGACGAGAGCGGGCCGTATAATCATTCTGTTCAATACTTGCAAGCCATAACGAAAGCTCTGGCAACGTCAGAGCGTAGGCGGAGCTACCACGAGCCGGGGAAGGACTTGGGATCCGGCCCGCGGGCTGTAGTTTGGTGACCCCTGCCCTAGAGCAAGGATTCTCAACCTAATGTTAATGCGCACCACTAAGCTCCCTGATACTCTTGCTATGTTTATCTATAATGCTTAAAATTATGCTCATGAGCAACAAGTGTCCTTGGGTAGGTATGAGCCAAGCAAGGTGAAAAATCTAAAAATCTTAATTTTAAACAGTAAAACCACTAATATTTGCATAATTCCCTATGTACAATTTTGTCTTTTTTTGGAAAATATTTAATTTTATCAAAGAGCTAACATTGTACCTAATGCAAACACAGATACAAGATAAAGAGTAATAAGAGCAAATTGGGTTCCTCTACTGAACTTGGTCGGATGTCGAAGAATTATATAATCAAAACAATTATTTTTACATAATTCCCCATGTAACTTGCATTCTGCTGATCTGTGAATAAATTAATCCCCTGGATTTCAACAATAGTCAGAACTGGGTTTACTATTTTGTACTGTCCTAATTAACCACCCAAGTTATTGTAGAGAGGAGAGATAATTTGGATCTTTTGGGTAATTCAACTGGGTTAGAGCTCCAAAATTGTTGAATGAGAGGGTTTCTGGTGTACTGCCTGTATACCCGGTAAAGGTTTTCTTACTTTTTTTATACGTTCTTTACTTTCAATACAGGTACTCCTTTTTTAGACAAGCCTCATTCATTATGCATTGTGGAGAGAGCTGCCCTTTAAAAGGGAAAATCAATAAGCAGTAGAAGCCTTAGTAATCTCTAATACAAGGTACAATGCTGTACATAATATGAATATACAATTAAGGGGCCAATACTTAATTTGGTGAGACTTTGCAAAACCCACCTTACTCCAAATACAGGAGACTTCACTGCCACAAAACAAGAAAACTTTCATAATGAAAATGCTAATGAAGTTTTGCCCGATAAGTTTGGAAGAAACTTAATAATTCCTTATCTTACCTGCCAACACCCTTCAGTAGATCATGGTCATGCTTGCCAGGTATCCACCAGTCAGGCATATCTTTGGAGGGTAGTGCTAGCTCTAAGGCCTCCTTCAGGCCTGGGTTTGGTATTATATCATTCCGAAGACGATTTAGGAGATCTACACGCTCTAATACTCGACGTGCTCTTTCTTCAGGGAGTCTGTCTACCCCAATCTCCAGCATTTCTGAAGGGACACAAATTCGGTATGAGAATTATACAATGAAAGTATTATCAGGTTTCATGACAGGAAACAAAGCCCTATCTATGATGCCTCACCCCTCCAAGGAGTTCCTGTGGCCACAATAGAAAAGCCCCCAAGGCCACCCATCACCTCCTTTAACTCTCTTTCCAATGCACCCATTACTTAATGAATTAAAGCAATCTATCTACTGTAGTTTATAAGTTAAATAAATCACTTACTTTCATTTTCTTCTTCGGATAAACGGATACCACACTGTCTCTTGCACATGGCCATGAAGGCTCGAAAATATTCTGTTAAGGTTTCATCATATTTCTTCTCTAGCCGCGAGAGTGTGCGAAACTTAGACCAATCATATCTTTTCTCTTTCCTGTCAAGTGAATAATAACATGTAAGAAAAAGAAATAATACCCGGTACTGTACATACATAAATATATACTGTACTGTATACCATATTATATGAGTGGTTATGGTGGTGGAAACACAGGCTGTAGCTGGAGTTATGTTGTGTGTTTTTTCCATCATCATGAATTACTCCCTTCAGAATATGAATAATTCACAAACACAATGTGTATACAGCATATATCAACATAAACCAAATACGTACAATGAAATTATACAAGTTTCATAAACATACGATGTTTTAATTCAGTGTGAAAATCAGCAAAATATTAAACATAAATGTTTACCGAATGTATTCAACACCAAAGGTTGAAATGGTGCGATAAAACTCGGCTTGTTCTCTATTGGACCAGCGACGTTGGTTATAGTCAGTCTTGCGCAACTCGCGCTCACGGATGTACTCGGCCATGCGTTCCCTTCTCATTAGTTTGTCTGCCAAGTAATGGTCATAACCCTGCAAATGAAAATGATGAAGCATATTAATCTACCTAGTGAGTCCTTTCCTAATGTTGTGGGGGATGGATCAAGGATCAAAGACCCCTGAAGGAAGGTGGGAATAAGAATAATGGTGCATGTCAAGAGTGAAAGTAACAGAAGGATCTAAGGGTAAATATTCCTAAGTGCAAGAATTACTTTGGGGGTCCTAACACACGAGTGGAATTTCCCCAAATAACTTCCTAAACATAAAGTTGCCATATGCTGATGGTTCACTACTAAAGCATAATCTATATTTACTTTGAGTGTGTACTGTGTGATGGTTAGGTTGAGTGAGACAGGATGACTCCACCACTACCATCTGTGAGGTAAAGGATCAGTCTCTCTCATTTGGGTATTCCATCAAGTTTCATATCCTACTATTTTATAACCTATTACTTATAGCTTCTACTTCTGGATTCCACTCTCTTCCTCAGCTTTTCTGTCTGTTTTTTGTCTTTAATGTCTTTCCATTTTGTTTGGAGTAGGACAAGGAATTCATGAACCTCAATGAATGGTGATAAACAAAGTAGAAGAGTATTGCAAAATAACTGGAGTGTGAGGACATAAAAAAATATTCCATGCACTCACCAGTTCATATCTGACTGTGAATAAGCTTTTGTTACTCTTTAATATTCCATCTGTGTTTATATATATATATATATATATATATATATATATATATATATATATATATATATATATATATATATATATATATATATATATATATATATATATATATATATATATATATATATATATACAAAATCTTCCCAAACAATCTCATTGATCACACACTTCAGATATCAAGACTTGATATTTTTACTTTGGTAATCTTTTAGAAGAAAATGCCTAAGTGATTGTACTAAGTGAAGAAAGAAAATGTTGTTCCACCAGAAAATACACTAATGACGGAAAATTTAACGAACAAAGATGAGCAGCCGATACTCACCCTAACTTTAGCCTCATGCCGCAAGTCATTTTTCCTGTTATTTCGTTGATAAGATGTTACCAGCCTCCTCAGTCGACCATTTATATCAGACGTAGTTGGAAAATGCTGTAGTTTTTTATCTGTACCTGATTTTTCATCTTTCTCATCACATTTATCGTCATCAGACTTTGATGTTGAGGTGGACACTGCTGGGCTTGATGGTAGAGGAGTTTGGTTGGAGTCTTCATCATCTTTATCATCCTCTTTATCATCTTTGTCCATATCATCCTCATTTCTGGGGGTAATAACACTTGTGTATATAACCTATCTCTAATGAAGACCATTATCTCATCACTTCACAAACTAACAAGGGTTCTTACTATAAGTACCTTCCATGTTCCTGGCAGGGCATTAAGACTAACAATGAATGAATGTGTGTGTTTATATACTGTATATACATACAGTATACACACATACACAAATCCCAACATGTATAGTTCAGTTAAAATGGTTCCTAAAAAGTATTGTGCCAAGTATAAATGTGTAAAGAACAATCAAAATTCCCATAGGGAAAAATGTAAAAGGTGAGAACTGCTTGTTTAAGGGATAATGTCTTATGTGCTTAATACAGTACTGTATGTATGCATAACATTAAAAAGTTCAAGATTATTAATGCAAATAATGTAAAAGTTCAAAAATCCTAAATTTAACTTAACAACATTCATGACTCCGCAAAGTTTCAAATTAAGAGTTACACCAATATTTGAGCTTGGGTTTGTGAGTTCTAGCTGCTCTGTGTGCTGCTGTTACTCATATGTTCCTGTTCATGGTGTGGTGTAGTTACAGTATTATAAATTGTTGTAGTTGCATATGTGTAGATACTAGCGGTGTATGTGGTTTCTTTCTTGGTGTTGATAGTGGCCATGTGCTTTTGACAATCTTTTGCGAGTAAGCATTTGAACAGCTGCCTACTCATAATAGATACCTTCAAGTAACAATAAAATTTATTACTTACTAACACAACAAGCTACCAGAAGCTAGTCAAGAAATTTAAAAATTCTAATGTCTCCATTGCCTGTTACTTCCAAGCCACCAATAACTTTATCACATTTTATCCTATCCATAGCCACAAATTTTTTACTGAATCTCCAAATGCTTGTCACTTAAAATTTTCATACCCAATACTTTTCCTTGCTCCTCTTTTCTTTCCATATCCAATAAGGAGCAAGTGAAGACCAAGGAAGCAAGATATCTATATATAAATTAGGTAAGGGAATAAGTTTAGAAAAACAAAAGAGACTTACATGGTCGTGTTCATCTCCGCCATGAGTGCAGCTTTGTCAGGTGGTCCACAGCGCCCAAGGAAACACAGTGCGGGGTCATTTCTCATTACATTATATCGCTCATAGCCATGTTTAAATACACCCACCAGAAGAGAACGATCAGCCTCAAAGTCCCACCACGGTTTTGGCGGTAATTCTGTTGTGGGTGGGGTGATGCTCAACTCTGTTGCTTTGCAGCCTTCATCAATCTGCAATAGCAGGTGGAAAAGAAAATATAATTAATTTCTTCAACAAGTATTCAGTATTTTGTTACATCCTTAAGATTAATAATGCAACTAAAACCATAACTTTTGTCACTTATTTTAACAGATTTATAGATGAGAAACTTGAATAACTAAGTAAAATTCACACAATCTTTTTATCTTTAGTACATTATTACATAAATCAACTAAACATTCACACTTCCAACTATACTGGGAAGGACAGATGCATTATACTTAAACTCCCACTCATCCTCTCCAAAGTAATTGATAGATCATAATTAAATCTTTAGATACAGTTTTCTTTCCATCTAGATAAGGTGCCATCTTTATGAATACGAACCATTCTTCCTATTATTTAAAAAGTGAAATAAGGGTCCCATAGGCCTGAAAACCTTTTTGGGGCAGTGCTGAAATGACAATGTAATATTAAGCCTTTGATACACAAGAAGGCAATGTGACCATTACTACATTTAACTGTCTTCAGTTCCCAAACTATGAAGGTTAATACAAATATACATAATAATATTAATAAAAAGAGAATCAGCACAAGTCCTCAAAAACAAAAGCCTTGGATTTTATATACTAACCTGCATGTAATGATCACCAATGATCTCTTGTTTGATGTAAAAGAGAAGTCGCACTCTTAATAGCACCTTATTGGAGTGTCGGGTAAGGTGTCTAGAATAGCCCTGATCTAAGTAAACTTCTGTGTCATATTTTGCGTCTTTAGCCCAATCTGCTCCTTCCATATGAGAGGCAACAAGCTTGGCTTCTCTTATCTTTTTCTTACCCTTCCGACCACGAGGCACAGGTGCAGAGAGGCCAATGTGGTTATGGTGAATACGGGTTTTTCCATCACATGTGGGGGCAATTAGATCAAATATAAACCCTTTGATTTTGTCATCTCCACGATAAAAGCGAATACAGAAGAGAAGTATCATACGAGCACAGTCCTGGACATCAGTTTCTTTCCAAGCTGGACGGAAGTCTCCGTGGGCTAAGATCTCTTTCCAACGACCCCACCCATAGACTAAGAGGCCCTTCTCCACCTTGAAGCATTCTGAACGTAACCAGTGGCCATACTTCACATTATCTGGATCAAGTGCCTCTTCCTCAACCATCCATCTAGACGCTCTCGTCGTGCGTCCACCTCTTCCTCCCCGGCCTCTGTTACGACCTCTGCCACGTCCACGACCCCGAGACCGACTATTTGTCTCGGGAATCATTTCTGGTTCCAAATCCTTTTCTTGACCCGAGTCACTTGCAGAAGATTCTAGATCACTACAATCCAACACCGATTCGTCATGGCCATATCGACGTATCTGTGACCTTCTTCTCGGTTCTTCCACTATCAAGGTTTTCTGCAATGGCATCAAAGAAACAAAAGGTCATCATTATCAAATTACATTACAATTTGCATGAAAAATATCTAACTTATAATTATCAGAAATGTAATATTTTAACTCAGTGGTTTTCAGTTAACAGCAACTGAATCCCTCAGTATTAGCATGGCATGTCATCATATGAAATTATAATATTCTATCTAATAATGGTTTTCTATCCAAACCCCCACACTCTGGCAAAGTAACACAAAACCGATATTAACCCTCCAATTGCTGAAGAAAATCATCTGACATTAGCCAGCAAATACCCAAGTTGTTCATAGCACATCAAGGGTTAATTGATATAGGCTTGAAGCTATTCTTTATACAGTACTGTATAGGTTTAATAATACAAGAAATTTATTTACCTATCTACCAACCAGATTTCATCCATAGTAAAATGGGGTAAAACAGGTACAACAAATGTAATATGAAGCATGAATTAAGATTGTATTTGTTTCCTTGGAAGGCTCTTGATGAAGACCCAGAATATTTCTCAGAGAATGACATACCTTATGCAGCTTGTCCGCTACTTCTGTATCAATTTCTGCTCGTTTTGCCCACTTTTTCCAAAAGTCGGGATCATCTATCTCAATATCTAACCGGTTGTTTGATGCAGAAAAAGAAGCTTTAGAAAATGAAGAACCCTTTTCACTCTCGTGCTGAATGACTGTCGTTCTTCGGGATAAAATTTGATTGATGTCTTCTTCACAGAAGTCCTCTCCTCCATCCCCATCCTCATCCATGAGTGCTCCATATGCACCTAAAAATAATACAATTTCAATTAATGACAAAAGATACAAGCTTGTATAAACTATTCTGGGAAAAGAAATTAACAGATGAGACATAACTAACTTCCTTTTATATAATATGCAATAACTTATAAGAGTTATTGTTCAAGTAACCCATATACAGCATATAAAAAAATCAGTCAAATGAAATGGAAAAGGGGAGGGGGGCATTATCCTCGACGATTCCCCTTAAGAGTAAAATTAATTTGTACAGTATATATCATTGTCTGGTCAAGAGCACCAAAAATAAAAGCCTGCTGAGCAGTTGGAATTTTCATAGGATGAAGATAGATACTGTATCATTATTCCTCAAGCATAGCATACAAAACTATAGCTTATACACGCCAAAAGAGTTGTTAAATTGCACAAAAGATCGACATCACTTTATAATGATAGAGGTGATATGTTCATTACCTTTCTTTAACAGCTCTTCAATGTCTGCTTTAGAGAGACCTAATGAGTTTCCTCCAGCTGCACCATTCTTGCCTTGGTCATTGTTCATGGACTGTAATACCGCTTTATCTAATCCCAGCTTCTTTGAGGCTTTGTCAAACATTTCTCTTTCATATGTGTTTCTGCAGACGAGGCGGTAAATCTTGACACTCTTTGACTGGCCAATACGGTGACAGCGTGCCTGAGCCTGCAGGTCATTCTGGGGGTTCCAGTCACTGTCATAAATTATAACTGTATCTGCTGCTGTCAGATTGATACCTAGGCCGCCTGCTTTAGTACATAAAAGAAAAACAAAGCGATCAGAATCTGGCTTGCAGAAACGATCGATGGCTGCTTGACGCATGTTACCACGAATCCTTCCATCTAATCTTTCATAAGGGTACCTGTGGAAGAGATGGAAAATACATTACATCCTTTACTGCCCTTCACAAGCCTACTAACAATATTTATGAACTAAAAAAACATGTGCAGTCAGTGTTATTAATGAATATCCCAAGCCAACTCACTTTCTATATATGAGGTAGTCTTCTAGGATATCTAAGAGCTTCACCATCTGTGAGAATATAAGTACTCTGTGACCATTGTCCCGTAGCTTTGGCAACAGCTTGTCAACCAAAACCATTTTCCCCGACGATTGTATTAGTGAATTGTAGTAAGTTTCTGTCTCCGAGTTGTTGGATGGGTTGGAGTCTCGGTAGTCCTGCTGGATAGCGTCCTCAGCACCTGTAACAGCAATATAAATTCTACATAACAGTCTTGACAATTTCAAACTCATGATGAGCAGTATGATAAGATACAGAGGGATAATCCAAACTTAGAAGATGATTATTTACTGGATCAACTGATGTAACTTTCTGACTTGACTGAACATAATATTCCAGTGGTTTTAAACATTACTTAACTTATTCCACAGTTACTTATGGGAGATATGGGTACCAGACACAGTGAGAATATAGAATTTTCTTTTTGTATTTGGCATGAAGGTAAGTAAAAAGCTTGTCAGTATTGTTTTTATACAAGTCAAGGCACAGCTTTAGTCATAGTTGTACTTGGAATAATATAGGCTACATAGTGTGCTGCCAAATGCTGAACATAACTGACATATCTCCTTATAGTTCTTATAAATCTATGGGCTCTAGTTTAAGTAATTGTGCAGAAAATATATTTAAGCTGCAAAATTATACTAATGCTAGTTTCCAGGAGAACAAATATTTTGAAGAAAATACAGTACCATTAATGTATATATTTCAATATCGCACAAAAGTTGTAATTTGGTGCCATATGACAGGTAGCTTTACTCTCAAAATAAAATATTCTTCAACATCAACGTACCAAAGAAGACTGATGTTATATTACCACATGGCAGCCAATACAAAACACTAAAAGTGGATGCCTTAAAAGTTGAATCCAGTGTGAGTGATCCAGCAGACAGATTTTCATTGTATACATTGTACCCATTAGCAGAGTCTAATCAAATTTAGATATAAAGACAGCCACTTTTAGGGCATTGTTAAGAATTGACATAAGCTTTGAGCTAGAGGTGAAAAAACCTGTGGTACGGAGGAAGTGTAAAATGTAAGGACATATGTGGTTCTGAAGTGTTAATCAAGTACAGATCTGTATATGAGGAAAGAAGTGGAATAACACCCATGGCAGTGGGTGGGGAAAGGTACATGGTGCTCTCCTCACACTGACCATTAAGCAAGTAGGGGTGGAGGCAACACTTGCGCAATTCCATCATGGTGTTCATCAGGCTAGGCACGTTGGCATACGTTGCTCCCTTCACAAGGAAATCAAAATTCCGCTCCAAGATTGCTCTGTAATACTTCTTCTGAATATTTGTCAGTTCAACCTGGGAAAGATTAACATTACATTAGCATTAAATAATTCATGTCTTTCTCTTGAACTAATTCTGAGAGCTTCAACACTTGTCTGATTTGAATTCCACAAACAGTAATTTAAAATTTTCAAGTTCTCAGTCATTATCATAATTAATTATGGAAATTTTCCACGCTTGCATGACAGCTGGGATTACCCAATGGCAACTCTTCATGCTGCAGTCTCTTGCAGCTTTTTTCATTGGGTTCTTAACTCTAATGTCATATCTTACCTATCCCCATGTCATTTAGGCCTACCAATCTACTGACCTAATTGTCTCCTTCATTCTCTCCCCATGCCCGAACCATCTGTACACAAAACTTCAATACTCTTAGTTCTCAGCAAGGTGTCCCATCTCACAATATTTCATTACATATTCTTCATCTTGGCGCACTCAAGCCTATATAAGTCATCCTTTTTAAATGCCGACATTTCACTACCATACAACAATATGCTTCTCATGCCAGCTACAATCGTCTTCCCTTTCGAGTGAGGAGACTGTGCTCTTGCCATCGATAAAGGCAACAACTATATAACTACTTTAACATATCATAAGTAGGTATGGTTTAGTAATGAGTACCTGAGGGTTTTGCATACTGTATTAGAAACAGAGGAACATTAACAAAAAAATTACTGTAGTACAGTACCTCAATTATAGTTTCCTCTTTGGGTGCCAGACTCTTCTCCACATCCTCCTTCATTCTTCTCAACATCATGGGTTTCAAGAGTGCCTGTAATTTGTTGACTTGATCTTCAGTTTGTAAATTCCCAAACTCTTGTAGGAATGACTCCTGAGAAGAAAACTGTGTGGGTTCCAAGAAGTTGAGAAGAGAGAACAACTCTGTGACATTATTTTGTAGGGGCGTTCCAGACAGTAACACCCGATGATCCATGTACATTAACCTCAGCCCCTCGAGCAGCTTACAGTTCTGGGTGGTAGTGTAGTCAAGATGGCACAATTAATAATAATAATAATAACATTAAATCGCATAATAATAAAGAAATAAAATCCTTTCATTTCAAATTCATATGCAAAAGTATAAATACAGAATAATGGAGACAACTCATAAAACTTCTATAAATTAATATTACAGTTTTGAAAATTTATGATGAAAAAAGGAAGAAATGGCTGCTAAAGCAAATCTGAGTTAAGCAAAAGAAACAGTAGAGTATATACTAACCCTATTCTTGAGTCTGTGAGCCTCATCAATGATGCAACACCGCCAGTGGATCTCCTTCAGATCCAGACAATCTGAGATGATCACTTCAAATGTGGTGATAAGTACATTGAACTTGTATACGTTGGGAATACGCTGGCCCTTCTCATCTTTATAGTACATCTCGTACTCAAGAATCATGTTACGGCTACTTTGTCTGTAAAGATAAAAGCAGATTTAAATAACATGTACTACCAAAAATCACGTGATAAATTATAAATATCTATACTATACATATTCTGGAAAAAAATGGGAGGGAAATATGTATTTTACAGTACATAAGATGCACCTGTCCCCATTTCAGCAGGGAATATTTAGGAAAATCTTTTGTTTATTTTTCTCATGTAGCCATAGTTTTCTTAAAATAATATACACCACTAAATGTGAGGAATAAATAAATTAAAATAACTGTACAGTCGACCCTCGTTAAAACGGACTAATAGGGGGGGAAGGGTGTCCGTTTTAGCCGATTGTCCGAATTAACCGATTTAGGGGTTAATATTGCATTATACAGCTATGTATATGTTTATTTGAGTGCCCCGTCATAGAAGTCCGTTTTCTCTCACTTCAGCACTTCTGAGTCGTCCGTTTTCTCTTAATCTTAAAGTGCACCAGAGACTGTTATATCTTAGTAGTGACACAGAATTTGATAATGCAACTGGGGTTACAATTGTTGAGGCAACTTAGGTATGTCTGATTACAGTTGGAATATTCAAGATCCATTGTGAGTGATGTTTAAAGCTTCAACTGTCTTTATGGTTGGTAAAACTTGTCAAGTCTGTCAGTCTTAATGGCATGTGTGAGGCCTTGTGTTTGTACAACCGCTAATTATATAAATATATAATGTTATGATAATTATCAGAAACACATAGGCATAACGAGATTTATTACAAAGTGATGAAAAGGATACTGCACAGTGGCTAGTCCACAAAACATGTAGCCATGTCTCTTTATACGAGTGCCCCATCATAGGAGTCCGTTTTCTCTCACTTCAGGACGCCTGAGTCGTCCGTTTTCTCTTAATCTTAGAGTGCACCAGGGACTTTGTTATTTCTTAGTAGTGACACAGAATTTGAAATTGCAACCCCAATTGCAACTGGGACAATCCCAGAACCAGAAATTTGATATGGACAGTTCAGATTTCGTCCGATTTATCCGAAATCCGGATTAAAGGGGTCCGAATTAACGAGGGTCGACTGTATTGACATTTTTTTGTTTTTTACCTTAGGATAATTTTTGGGCACATTTTGTATGTAAATTGAGTGTGCATGAAAAAAAAAAAAGGAAGTACCCATATATCTACCAAAATTACGAGTTGAAAAATAACTATAACACCTCACAGCTCGGCCTGGAGTGGTAGGGGGAGGGCTAAGAGGATGTTGCTATACTTAAGTTACTATTACAAATAAACCTAATATAAAATACTGAAAAAAAAAAAATAAATAAATAAAAAAAAATTAAATCACAATGAATATTACCACAGAGTAAAGTAACTGCCTACATTGTTAAGTTAAAAGGCTGAAGCAAACTCACAGTGCCCTGTACCTCCTTTTCCAGCCGGCCCCAGCTATGTGCGGTTACACAGGGCCCCCATTTTAAAATATCGAAAGTGGTGTCCCCGTAGTGAAGGGATTAAGAGACTTACGATCCATGGTAAACGATGATGTTGAGGTCTGTCCAACCTTCAAATTCTCGCTGCCAGTTAGGGATAGTGGAAAGAGGTGCAATAATCAGGTACGGTCCACGGATGCCATACTTATGGCAAGTATCCACAAATGTCAGTGACTGGATGGTCTTCCCTAACCCCATCTCATCTGCCAGGATGCAGTTACGTCTTGGGGTGAAAAGAGAAAAATAAATTGAAAAGAAAAAACGTTAATTTAAACATGTCATTATTCATTACTTACTGTGAAGATATGTAGGAAGTTAACAACATACAACCAGTATCTGTAACATTCTAAAAGTAAGGCAAATCTTAGGATTATCAATTTCTTTAAATTTCCTTAACTGTTTTGTTTTGAACTGAGCAACATTCCTGTGTTGATCTATATATTTAGATATGGTTCTCAAACACAGTATATTTAGTAAAGCAGACGCAGTGTATTTAGCAAAGAAGACACAGTGTATTTAGTAAAGCAGATACATCTTCAATAAATCTCTACACAAGAACATATCTCAACTTGAAGGTGATATTAGAAAAAATTTTGTCACTCCCACTGCTTTAAGCTTCAAGAAGCATAATTCTTGATGAGGGTTTCTTGGAAAAGGAAAAATGATATTGGCTTGTGTGAAATAATACCTGTATGGGTATACCAATAGAGTTGATGACTTGTTTGTATAAGGGAGGAACCATAGCACATCTTTCACAGCAGTAAAAATGTACACAGGTGTGAGTGTGTGCTTGTCAAGTTAATATGTAAATTAATGCAAATCTTGGGTATAAAAACCATTTCAATCTTACTTACGAATTGTAATATGAGAAATTTAACCAGTTGAGTCCTTCTAGCTGATATTCACGAAGGGTGTTGTTGTTCTTGTACTCTGGTGATCCGTCTAGTTTTTTCCATTCATTAGGCTTGGGACGTTTCTTTGGCTTCCACTCTGACTTGGGTGGAGGGTCCTTGTATGCGAGGTAGGCTTGAATCTAGGAGAGATTAAATTTTAAAAAATCTTTACTCTGTATAAATTTTTCAAATGAAACTCCTTCCCATCTAAAATTTAACTTCATTTCACGCACATTAAAACAAATGAAATATACTCCCATCAGGACACAAACCCAACACTAGCAAGCATTAGTTTCAAGTTAGTGCCCAAGAGGTTACTACCTGGTGCTTGCTTCTATTGGGGTTAAAGTTGTCCAAAGGGTGTTTCAGTTTTAATTCACTACCATAAAATTCTCACACCACTAACACACACATTAACACAAATGTCTATCACATAAAAAAGTACGACCTTTTAAAAAATACCTTCAGAGTATCAACATCATCCTCCATTTCCCAGGTGGAGTCTTCATAGGCTAGGGCCTTCCACTTCACCAAGTAGTGTTTTATTTCTTTCCCAGTTGAGGGATCCGTTGTGTATGTCATGTCCAAAATGCGGTCCACTTCTGTGTAATCTGGATTGTACATTTCTTCTTCCAACTGAGGAATAAGCAAGACAGTTAATAACCAAACCTGATCACTGTAGCTGAAGCAATAAATGTATAATAATTTAAAAATGCTACCCATAAGCCAGTCTTTAAGAATATGGGTTACCTTCTAAAACCTGTTCTGCTTCCTCCACTCTTGCCCCAGTGCTGTATATATAATTATTGTATATCAACTATTTCCATTCACCTGAACTTTTCTTCTTCTCCTCCCACTGACTGATCCTTTCCAGTCCCTCGTAATCATCTCCTCCTCCTCTCACAATGCTACATTACTAAACCATCTTAGCCTTGCTAATCTCATTGTTTATTCCTACTGCTGCTCTACTACCTTCACCTCTCAAATTGCCCTGAGAGGAAATCTGTCCCAAAATATCATATGAATTACTTATTATCTCAATCACATTAAACACAGTTATACCTACTGAATTCATTTTCAAAGCTGCAACAGCTAGCTCTATAAATATGTTTCCTCCAGCCTGCTCACACCATGAGGACCCAACTAAACCCCAGGCACATGCACCCCAATCACTTGTCAATGACCTGGATGAGGAAAAATTCTTCGCATTGCTTATTATTTGACTAAGAAAAGTATTCAAGACATCCTCTACACGTGCTTGTCAGTGTCAGTTACAATGGTCTTGGCTCTCCTGTAGATGCACAACATGGCTGACTGACTAAAAGTAAAAAAGTTAACTTAATAAAAAAAATAACACTTACAAATTCCATCACATTATGAATTGTAGCTTTCTTCTGTTTGTAGCGCTTCACTTTTCCATTGATCCTTTTGTCCCCTTTCATGAGCTCCTCCTCTGTCCGCCATTCACAGTGGAGGTAAGAAAAAGAACGGTATTTGACGTAGAATTCTTCCACGTCTATTTTTTTGGTTGCTGCCTTTGGTTTTTCCTGGTTATCACCTTCTTCACCTGAATAATGAGCAAACAAAAACAGCTGATGATATAATTCATGATCATAGAAAGAACTGTTCTAGAAGTTGTAAACTACTTTATCAGGTAAAGAAAGAAAATTTCTGCAGGATACACTGTCAGGATGGCCCAGCAACTAACTAAAAAAATTCTCGTTATATTTACTGTTATTTTGTTACCCTCTGCTGGATACTTATGTTACAATATTAGTGTGTGTGTGTGTGTGTGTGTGTGTGTGTTTTGTATACATACAACTACGTGCATACTTGTGTGTGCTTGCATTTGTAACTGCAGTGCACCCTGCATTAGGCACAGTAACATGTAAGGATTAAAGTACTGAATACAAATCTAATGTGTTAGTGAAGAGGAGCTATAATTAGTACACAAGACATAAGAATGGGGAAGGGGGAGACAATGCAAGACATAGCTTTAGTTGTTGTCTCATTGCAAAGGTTTAAACTTGTAAGAAACAACATGCAGCAAAGAAGATTGGTATGGATGAATTATCTTTGCAACCCTCTGTACCTCAATTAAATGTAATGCATTCAGGCAATGTGAAAATCCTAATTCAACTGCAGGTGAGATTTCTTAATTCAATTTCTAATACTGTACAGCAAAATCTTCCTTCCCCAATGAGACTTGACACACCTGCTGCTCAAGACTTGTACATAGACTGAAATGAATGGTACACAATTACCTTCAACTTTTTCTTTCTCTTCCTTCTCATCCTCTGTGTCACTTTCAACTTCTCTCTGTCCCATTCTCATACCTAATATGCACTGTACCACCATTGTGTCTTCACTGTTCGGGTCCTGCAAAGAAACATATGAAGGATTAAGAATTACAGTTAAACAATGGCCATATCATGAGAACTGGATCCAAATATCCCAAGTGAATCAACACCAAACTGGCTTCTGGAACGACTACCTTGATGACATTATTTGACAAGACTTTCAAGGAATAAATCTCTCGCCCAAACCCACCTTCTCATTTTCACCGAGTTTTTCCACCTTTAACTTGTAATACAGGTGAAATATTTCCTCTTAAAAGCTCAATCACTTAACCATGGTAGTGCCCCCCCCCCCTCTCCAGAGGTCAAACAAAAAACTTCATAACTTCTCTTTACCAAAGCTACAACATACACTCAGTATCACCATGCACCACATATGAGTAATGTTTTTTTATTACTTAAAAGATCAAAATTATTTTCTCCAAAATTTTTCCATTATTTTTCACTCCCTCTATCTGTCTAATACACTTCACACCTCTCATGAACGTACTTCACTACAACCATTCTCGTTCTACATCATGAACTAAAAGCTGAAGTTTAAATCAAATGTATAAAGAATAGAAATGTTAATCATAACCATGAGAGACTTACCACATAAACAAAATTAGGTTTCACCAAGTTGCTCTCTCCTTCCTCTGGCTGACTCTGTCCAGTGTAAGCAGCTGCCAAGTCAGCAGCGCTCTGTGGATCACCACCTCCACTGCCACCCAAACCAGGGTTGCCTGAAGAATTTTTTATAAGTAGGTTATCATCATCTGATAAGTTCAAGTCCAGCTCATCCACATATTTCTTTCTTGAAGTATTACGTCCAGATCTCCTCTTGTTGGCTTCGTCATCTTCCCTCGGAATTGTATTTCCTCCCCCTTGTTCTCCCTCTGAAAAATCCGACTCGGATCCACGTCGTTTCCTCTTCCGCTTGAAGTTCAATGTTAACCTATAAATAAACAGAAACAGCATATTCTTAATAGTATCCAGTATATCATGTATTGTACTGTATATTAAAAACAAAACTTTCCTTGTTTTAACGTGGGTTTGATTGACATTAATTCATGAAAAGATTAAATATACCCTGTACCTTCTAATGATAATTTCATCCATTGTTAGTTCAAAATCCTTTATATAAATGACAACAATAATTCTACTTAATCTGAAAATATAAAGGGCTTTTAAGACCATCTTGTGTCACTGATTACCCCAAAATATCCTGAAATAAATCATATACAACAAAACATAGCACCATAAATATGCCTGGACTTAGGAACACATGGTTAAGAAGGGGCTATGAACACTTAGATGGTTCATGGAACTTCTTTCTTGTAAACACACTTGTGGGTAGACAACAAGCAGAGTAATGACGGAAATTTTTACTTACGGAGAAGTAGTAATGGTGGTGGGGATTAGTTGGAGGTGGTGTTAAAGCGCACAAGGAATTATGATAACACTTACGGGTGTTTTTGAGGAGTTACTAAAATTGCCTATTTTTTAGAGAGAGAGAGAGAGAGGGGGGGGGTTGCAAATGTTCTTCAAAACACCGTCAACATGAATACCAACACAAAACATGAGCTTTACTTACTTGGCTGAAGGTTTTCTTTTGACAGGAGTTGAACTTTTCACTTTGGGCTTCTTTTCAATCTTGGGCTTGGCATTAGCAACAGTAACAGGAATGCCAGGAGCAACAGAAGCATTGATTGGTAAACCAGTAGCTGGGTTAACCTGAAATAATAATACATTACTTAGTAGGAGGGAGTTACTAACACATTCTGTGAACGTAATCAGAGAAGATGAGCAGTATGTTGTGGGTACTGTATGTTTACTTGCCATCTAAGTCCTTTCTTGCCATCTTCAACACTTATCTTACACCATTCTACAATTAACCCCATTTTGCAGATTTCTGTACCCCCATGATCCACATCTAACTTATTCTGACTGTACCTGTATTTTGTAGGAGCTGTGTTGTAAATCACAGATGCAACTAAAAGTGCATCTTTGCCAAATATCATTATAATTAAAGGTTGTATTTAATCATCAGTGTGGAAGAGAATGTGGGACCTGTAACTGGCCACAACAAGTATGAAAGTTCCAAGTGAAGTTAAGGAATCCATAGAGTTGAATTATGGCCCTGGCAGATATCATTACAGATGGATATTATAAAGCTGACAATGAAGGAAATAAGGTAATAATAATAATGTGTACCTTAGTTGGATCAAGTGGTGTTCCTGGTGGTGCTACAGCTGGATCCATCAAAGCTGCTGGTGGAGCACCAGTGCCAGTGTCCACAGGTAAGGCACTACCATCAGGGGCTGTGCTTTGCACTGCTTTCTTGGCACGTGACTTCCTTGGGGGGACACTGAAACAGAAGGAAATGCAATGTCAAAACTTTACAAATACTGAGGTTTCACAAAAGGCATTAAAAGATGTTTATTGTATAATACAGAGATGTAGCTATATAACTAAACACAACACACAATCATTATGAACAATACATCTGGGGTAAGTTCAGGAACAAGTAAAAATCGACTGAAAACTTCAAATCACAATATCTTTTGGGTCACCCTCAAATGTCTTACTTACAAGCCAGTATAACATGACCTCATGGATGGTGGCAACAAGTTGGCAATCTTGCAGAAAGTTTAGAAGCATAAAGAAATGTAGATTAGTGAAAATGTCAATCCAAATCAAGTGTGTTGTAAATACTATCTGACTCCAAGAAAGTTTATTCTGTACGAGTTAAAGAGGTTTTGAAAAGATAAATTATGCAGTAGTGAACCCTCACTTTACGCGGTCAATTGTACCCACGGCGGCCCGCGTTAAGTGAGAAACGAGTATTGTGAACAACATAACATATGGGATTAATTGAAATAGAGAACGGGCCAACCCCCAAACTCCACTTTTTCAGACACAATACCTACGTTGTAGTAAAAATAACTTCTTAATTTTATGATGGTATGCACACACAATTAATAATTAAGAGAGAAATATCAATAATATTAGGTTTTTTAACACTTACATTAGTAGAAAAGATGGCTGGGCACACGGGGATGGGGGGTTGGTTCCGAGGCAGAGGGCAGATTATTGGCCCTCACCTGTATCACTTGTATCACTATCCACCAAAGAGGCTTGCAGGGCCTCTTTGTCAAACCCCTCAAAGTCCATATCCTCACTATCATTATCACTGACTTGGGCCGGCTGTGGTGGGTGGCGGGTGAAGAACTCGGTAATGTTCTGATGACTGGGCGACCTTGTGCGCACCCTGCTCGCGCCGCTCTCCGCATAAAAGGGTACACACACCGCGGAAAGTGAGCATTCCGTGTTCGGCAGGGTACCGTGTAAACGTGGAAACGCGTAAAGTGGGACCGCGTAAAGCGAGGGTTGACTGTATAGTATTAATGTACATCCAGGCCAACATCTCTACACGATTTAAACCAATTGACCAAGAATTTTTATCATCCTGTGATTAACAGTGAGACCCAATGCCTTGCCCATGATGAGGTAAAATGGGAGATGAAAGAAAAATTATAATGTATGGATAAACAACGAAAGGAAAAGGAAGTGGAAGAAACAAGATAGAAAGAAGTGTACAGTAATAAACATGGTGTAAAGCTTCAATAAAAATTTAAGCAATAAACCTAACAGTACTGTCAGTCTTAAGTTTGCATCATATGATTACTATGAGGAGAAGGAGAATTTTCAGTGGACACCTTGAGTAAAACAATGAGCTGCAGATTGATGTTGCTTTTGAAAACCTGAAGACTCCACAACATTATTACCACCATATTAACTGAAGAATTCTACCAAGTTAATTTGGCTGCAACTTAGTCAATAGCTTGCAAACTCCTGCCACATTGAGAGAATAAGAATTTGTGAAACTAATGAAGTAAGGAGAGGGAGAGAGAGAGAGGGGGGGGGGGAGCTTGTGTGTGGAATTTCAACAACAGTATAATGTGTCATTTAGCAATATGAAGCAAATTAATTATGAACCGATTTGGAGTATGCAGGAACAGATTAATCTTCAGTAAGAGACAGTAGGCATGTTCTAAAATATAGGATGTAGAGGGAATGGTTGTTTGTGTACCATCTACTGCTGCATTGATCTCTAGGGATATGGTTAGTCCTACCTTCTTTGTGGTTCTTTAGTAGGAGGGGTCTTGCTTTCCTTGGGCGGACGAGGCAGTCTGAGGGAGGGAGCAACATCGAATGGTAATTTTGGGAAGCAAATACTTTTTTTAACAAACTTCTCGTAGTTTTTGGCACTAATATGCCGACTCACTTTTTTCTTATTGAGTGGTGATTGGGACTTTATTTATTACAAGTATATTTTATTGTTGGTGGATTGTTGTGCCTCAGTTGCCCATGGAAGTACTAGTAGGAAAAGTTTTTAAGGATAAAGAGAAGATATCTCTCCCATTTTTCCAACACTGTAGAGTATTACATATATGTTTTACACCAATACTGTACATTGTAAAGGGGTCTTGCATGTTTCAGTACTACAGTACAATCCAGCAAATAATACTTTCCATCTTGGGGACTCTGCATTTTTCCTCTCCCAGAGTCTCACTGAGCTACCAAAATCATTACAGTTTTATCTCAATTAACATATACTGTACCTGAGATCCATGTTCTTTATGGATTGGAGACATGTGTTGAGTGATATGTGGCATGATGGTAATGTTGTTCTAGACCCAGTTACCTGTACAGGTTTAGTTTTACATGCTACAGTATACTGTATGTGCAGTGTACAGCGAGTGACAAAACTATCTTCTCAGTTTTGGAACACTCGAGCCTTCTGATGTTCTCTGGGAAACTTTTGAACAGTTGGTGGGCCTGGAGAGGACTAATCCCGAGTTTCCAAGTTATCCCTATTGTCTGTTTATCATGACTGTGAAATATATAATTTGCCACAATAACTATTCTGGGATGCTTTGAACCATGATTTGTTTCATGTTCTGTATAGAGTGAGTTTCTCATCTCAGAGGAATCATACTACCCAGTCAGGCATACTAAGTGTTCAATTATAGTTGAGGTAAATCTTTGATTATGTTTTGTCAGCTTTAAAAAATCATCAGACAAAATTGGGAAGACAGTTTTGTCTCTCACTGTACACTAACTGTTTAAACTACAGGACCACACACGAGGCTACATGTCAACCATAAATGCCATACGTTTGTTAATGAAGAGAAAATACAACTATAACTTGAGGCCTTATAAGACCCACCATTGTGTGAGAAACTATCTTCTGGTTACTGTATTACCCCGATGAACCTTTAGTACTGTAGTTGTCATAGAAGGGGCTGAAACATGAAAAATTTACACTGTTCTTACCTTGACATTTTATAAGGTGGAACTTGCACTCAATACCCTGCAATGTTTATCCACACACAAAACACTGTCGAGATATGGGCTGGAAGGAATTTCCCTACGATGTTCATTAAGTATGGAATGTGAGTGACAGTGACCTGGGTATGGTACTTCACACACCATCACCTAAAGATGAACTACAACTCCTAGCTCTGGTAACCTTGGGCATCATGGTACACACAGTCAGTGGTTCTCAACCTTTTTGAGTCACCAACCACTAACTTGTGTCTCCACCACCTTGTGTATCACCTTACACTCACAACAGTGTAAAACTACACTTCTAACACTGACATAAAATACCATCCACAGTTTGTCCTGGTGTGTGTGTGTGTGTGTGTGTGTAATACAATAATAATAACAATAATAATAATAATAATAATAATAATAATAATAATAATTAATGGTTTATTGAGAGAAAATATCAGCCAAGGGCTGAAAATACACAATGAACAGAAATTATATAAATTACATAAGGAGATACTGGGGGAGTGAGTAATTTGACATAAGCTTTATATACAAAGAGGAGGAAACATGTGGTGAACATACAAATTAACTAGTCTGATAGATTTCACTTAGGCATGGAGAGCGACTGGCTGGTCTTAGCCGTGATGCAGCTATGTTGTTGTACAGCTGAATGATCACAGGGTGTTGTCAGCCTCAGGCCATGTGATTTGGTTGGCCTTATTCTATGCTGTATAGTCGGTCCCACATGGTTTTAGTGAGGATCTTTGCATTAAGGAGTTAAGAGGTTTGGGGCAGTACCACCTCCCTCTCCTATGGTCTAGCATCTCCCTGGTGTTTTCACTGTCAACACTTGTTTCCATTCTTTTCAAGCTGAAACTGTCACTATATATCAATTGTGGAGCATTGATCAACAATACTTGCATTGGTTTCTTGGTGGGGATGGAAGGGGAAGTTACTTGTATGCCTTGGCTGCACCTGCAAGTGCTAAGGATGACATCTGCGTACCACTGTGGTAAACGATCACGTGTACGTGTGTAATAAAAAAGTAACGATAGTTAATACAGAAGTGGATCACTGTATTTAACAAACGTTTTCAACATAAAAATGAGACATGGAATGAACATACAAGTTATCTATGAATCACGAATAATTAGGTTTTGTGGTGGCTATCATGTGGTTTAAGTCCTGTATTTCCCTCTCTGGGGTGGTGTTGTGGTGGCTATAATATGGTTGTAGTACTTCCCTCTGGTGGTGGTGTTGTGGCTATAATGTGGTTGATAGTACAGTACTGCACTTCCCTCTGATGGTGTTGTGGTGGCTATCATGTGGTTGTAGTACTTCCCCTTCTGGTGGTGGTGTTGTGAAGGATCCCAAGTGGTTGTCATAGTACTTCTTCCTCTGGAGAAATTTGTAAACACTGACTGCTGATCGTGACAATAGCAGTGTTTCTGCCAACCACTTTACTGTTTCAGCACCATATTCATTCCTTTTCATAATGGAATTGCTATCATTACACTGTTTTCTTGGTGAGAGTTTACTGGTATATATATATAACAGGGGATAGGAGCTGAAGGAAGGGAATTGGGAGATGGTGTACATGTGATCCTTTGGCAGCTCACTCATGGGACCGCCCTGGTAAGCACGTCTTCATGGCATGGCGAGGCAACACCATATGTATGTATGTATGTATATGTGTGTGTGTGTGGGGGGAGGGGGGGTTACTGGTTTATGGTTTGGGGACTTTCACAGAAGCACAAGGTCACTCAATGGCTGCTTAGTATTCCACAAAGGACAATACAGTCACTCAATGGTTGCTGAGTACTCAACAGAAGGACAATAGTCACTCAATGGTTGCTTAGTACTCAACAGCAGGACAATAGTCACTCAATGACTGCTTAGTACTCAACAGAAGGACAATAGTTACTCAATGGTTGCTTAGTACTCATGACTGTAATGGATAGTAATAATACATTGCACAGAATAAACAGGAAGATTGGTGGGGTAATACACAAGGCAAACAGGTTATTTGTGTGGGTGAACAGATGAGGCAAAGACATGGCCAGAGCATGTGGCACAGGGATGTGGGGAAACCTGATCATTCATGTACAGTACATGTACCATACATGTAACAATTTTCTTGCAGCAGCTATTCAATCATTACAACAGAAGTATATTGTGTACAGCAAAATGAGTTCATTAATTGGGTAATGGTGTTATAGCATGTTACTGTTAAGTGGAGAGTTAATGCAGCCATAGATGAATAAAAGTACCCTACCTAAAAAATTTCAAAGGCAACTGTTAGCAAATACAACACTGCCTCAGTTGTAAAAAAAAGTTCAAGTAAGTTACCTCAGGATGATAAATGTGCCATCTTATTAAATCTTTAACATCAGGAGACAAATGCACAAACAGTAATAAAAACAAATACCTGTACTGTATAAAGCTACCATTTACATACTGCATACAGTACAGTATTAAATATATATATATATATATATATATATATATATATATATATATATATATATATATATATATATATATATATATATATATATATATATATAGACAGTATATAAAGGGTGTAAAAGTACAAAAGAACAGCTGTCATCAAAATTCTAAAATGGTGTAAAAAATTATGATCATGAACATCTTGTGACCTTGAAAAATCAAAACTAAATCAGATTGAAAGATTTCTTATTAAGCTTACCTTTAAATATGGAACGAATACAAAAGAAAAACTCATCACCCCTTTAGTGTCCATACTGTATATATTATTTACATTTCAGTATCTTAAAGATGGCCAAAATTTATGACTGATTTAAACATTAGAATTTTTGTAAACAGGAGCTAAGATTCTAAAGACTAAAATACAGTACTGTACGTATATACAGTGTGCGTGTGTGTGTGTGTGTACTGTCCAAGGACACCGCCTCTGCTTGAGTAAGTTTAGGAGGCTCTTCACATCAAAGAAAAGACTAAGTTAATTAGTGGAAAATTTGGATTATCCAAATCTTTTTTAAGTATAATATGGCACCTTTTGTTTTCCTGTTTCCTGTTTGAAGAAAATACTGTATAGCAGCAGAGTATTACAATGTTAAGAAAGATGTAAACAAGCCAGTAACTAAATTTCACACAAACTTGAGGCCATAATATAAGAGTTACACACTCCCTACTGACCCTCTAGTCTGTGGACAAAAACACCCAATGTTAACTTTAGACTGTGTTAACACACACACAGACAGACACTCACCTGACACGCTTAGCCTTCAACTCTTTCGGTTCCTTAGCTTTGGTATCCTTCTTGGCCTTCACCTCCTTCTTGGGTTTGGGTTCCTTGGGTGGCCTGGGTGGCTTGGGTACCTTGGGCTTAGATGGTCGCTTCTTGCTCTTTGTGCTTTTGTTGGCGCCACCACCATCATCTTGTTGCTGTTGCTGTGGGGGAAAACAAACAAAATTGAAATATGTCTATCCATCCGTTCATTACTCTTAAACATGAGCAATAATCTGAGAAATGAGCAATAATCTGAATAAATTTTTCAACAGTATTCACCACCAAAAATTTAAACATGATATCCAAGGCACCAACTACTGTATATACAGAGGTAGTGCAGAAAATAGATTAAGCGAGATAGTAGTGACTACTAACGATGCTAGTAAGCAAATAGACAAACTAAAGCCTATTAAGTCACCAGGTCCTGATGAGATATTTGCCAGAGTATTAAAGGAATGTAAGGAAGAGGTTAGTATGCCCTTAGCAAAGTTGTTTAACATGTCCTTAAAAATTACTGGAGGCAATTATTTCAAACTCTATTCGAAATCACCTGAAGAAGCACAAGTTGATCAATGATTACCAACATGGCTTCACAAGCGGGCGTTCATGTCTTACTAATCTATTAACATTCTTTTCAGCTGTTTTCGAATCAGTGGACGACGGGCATGACTATGATGTGGCATATCTTGTCTTCAGCAAAGCCTCCAACAGTCCCCCATGAAAGACTAATAGAAAAAGTGGAGGCTCATGGCATTGGAGGAGATATTCTAAAATGGATTAGGGCGTGGTTACAGGACAGGAAACGGTGAGTGAGCGTTAATGGCACTAAATCCGATTGGAGTAGCGTCACTAGTGGAGTACCCCAAGGCTCAATACTTGAACCATTATTAGTTATTATATACATAAACGACATAGATAAAGGCATAGACAGAACCATAAGTAAATTGGCTGCTTAAACTAAAATAGGGCGTGTAATTAAATCCGATGAAGACTCTGCAAAACTACAGGAAGATCTAAACATATTTTTTGAATGGTCTGAAAAATGGCAGATGAAATTCAATGTGGACAAATGTAAAGTACTTAGTCTAAGAGATGTAAACAGAGAAACCAGATGAACAACGACGTTTTAGAGAAATCTGACTGTGAGAAAGACTTAGGAGTAATGATAAGTAGGAATCTTAAGCCAAGTAAACAATGTGAATTTGCTCGAAACAAGGCTAATAAAGTACTTGGGTTCATACAAAGGAGTGTTAGTTACAAGACTAGTGAGGTCATCCTAAAACAATATCTTGCACTTGTGAGACCTCACTTGGATTACGCAATTCAGTTTTGATCACCGTATTACAGAATGGATATAGAATCCCTAGAAAGAATTCAGAGGAGAATGACTCAGACTAATCCCATGCATTTGGAACCTCGAGTACAGAGACAGGTTAAATCATCTCAATTTGCACTCCCTTGAGACATAGAGTGAGAGGCGATATGATAGAGGTGTATAAATGGAAGTCAGAGATAAACAAAGGTGACATTACAAAGGCACTCAAACTATCCAACCAGGAGTGAACTCGTAACAATGGTTTTAAATTAGACAAATTTAGATTTAGGCACGAAATTGGTAAACACTAATTTGGAAATAGAGTAGTGGATGAATGGAACAAGTTACCAAGCATCATTATTAGCTCAAATACGCTGGGTAGCTTCAAACATTGGTTGGATGGATATATGAGCATTAAGGGTTAGGTGTAAATGGGACGGCCCTGTATGGGCCAATAGGCCCGCTGCAGTTTCTTCCATTCTTATGTTCTTACACCGAGAGGCTCAAGGTATTTAGCATCATCATCTACTACACCAACAACTGCTACTTGAAGGCAGAGTTTCAACAGTGCCAGGGTTGTCATTATTAACCACTAGTGTGTGGGGTCCCCTCTCTGCTGAATGAAATTGTCTGACATTTGCCAAATACAGTATTAAAAGTGGTGCCCCCATAGTGAAGGAGTTAGGGGAGATAGTCTACTAAATCGCCTACCCATTCATTTGTTGTTTACTTTCTGTAGCATTTGGTTCGTTTACATGAACATAGAAAAATTAATACCCAATCTTAGTTAATACCTAAACTATTCTGAGCTAAGTCAAGACCTTTGATTCCCAGGTTCTTCATATCCTTCCTGGGGTTTGTATCAATTATTTTTAAGTTTTCCTTCACTCGGGTGGATCAGACAACACATCATCAACAGAGGAGGGAAAGCAATAAAGAAAATGGGACAAGACAATTGTAAAAATGAACGACAGGGTTTTTACCTTAACGTTTAGTGAAGATAGTAGTGTCATCACGACACTGGGTTAGTAGTTGGAAATATCACAAGCGCTCCACTGTTCCAACATGACCTTGCACATTTTTCACTGCTCCTTGACCTTGACTGCAGTTTCCAGCTTCTCGCTACTTTTCCTCGGATTTTGTTTTCAGTTATAAGAATTAATAGTTTGCGTTAATAGCGGAGAATTCCTTCTTAGGTATTAACTATCAAAATAAAACACCAAGTCAGAAACAACAACTTATTCTGGCACGGTAATTTCCATGGTACAGTTAACGTGGTACCAAAACAACGAACAATATATCAACCAATAATTTGTTTGTGTACTTTCGACGCATCAAGTGTACCAAACGCGTGCCAAAGTCTCATTTTCACGCACGACACAAATTCCACAATGTATTATAATTGTAGTGGGTGAGGAAGATGAAGTGGTTTTGCGCTTAACCACCAAGTGTCATCCATACACTGTTCAGGAACACTTCAGTCTTGACCCTGACAACGCCCAACCAGCCACCACTACGTTTTTTCCTGGCAACATCACCAGCAATGCTTGTTTTTGTTTGTTCACTTCCAGTTATTCGTAAAAAGTATACTGTAATCTCATATATTCAGTGACAGTTAAGGCCACCAGCAAATTTGTATGCACAACGGTTTGTGTACATCAAGGAAAAATAGCACGAGCTGTTGATGAAATGCTCACATATATTGAATATTGATTCCACAATTACAATAAGAAAATGGCTGCCAATATAATATGCTTTAAAATTATATGCATATATATTATAATGTCTATCAGTACTACACTTGTCACGATACACAGGACAATCTCGTAAACTTCGGTAGCTGCCGAACTCGTGAGGAATTTGTGCCCATTGAGCCTTTACTTGGTTAAAAGAAAAACTGGCAATGTACGCACATAGCCATCCCAGCAACACGGATAATTCCCGCACTCTCCGGGATGGCAACATCAACACACCGCACAAGTACACCAGTTAATGTTGCCAACTCAAGAAGCTTTTCATATATCCATACTTAAACCAATCAATTACCAGATAAATGAAAAAATATATTTGTATGTTTCGTCGAGGAAGTATAAGTACTAGAAACGCGTGTTAGATGCAATATAACCCTTGATGATAACCACAATACAAAGTGTGAAGGATGGCAACACTTGGGGTGAGCGACCAGCGACGCCCCACGCGTTCAAGTCGGACAAGTTCGCTAATTTAAGTTCCTACTGCCCTGAATTTTTTCTTCACAAGCATCACTTCCTTTAGGTAAAGTAGTTGAACTACACAAACCATGAAAATTACACCGAGGAGTAAAGAACAAAACATGAGGAGAGGTGGAGTGTAGGGTAGCGTGAAGGAAAAGTTGTGACAATGTTCGAGCGCAGCAGCGGCGTGTATGGCCAGGTGGTGGGGCAGAGGTGCACGATGTCACCTCACGAAATTTACTCGCACGATGTCAAAGCTAGAGGGAGAGGGATTCAGGCTGGGGAAGAGAGGGAGTAGTAGCCGGAGGGGAGGGGGGAACAAGCTGCAGCACCCTCCCTCATCCTAGTGTTTCATTCACGTCCCCCCCGCCCCCCACACTTCCCGTGTTGTGAACGTGCATCATAACTGTGTGCGTGCGTGCAGGTATGTGTGCTCCCGCGCGTCTCCTTCATCACCAACACACACACAAACACCACCGCTATCCCCGCTACTTACATGCAACACGTGGCCCACAACTTTTAACTGCAAATACAGTAAAGACGCTGATATTTTGTACTGTATAAAATTTTATTTATCTTAAGATACCAAGTGATCAACCAGACAAAAAAATATATAGCTACTACTAAAACCAAAGAATATTTAATTATGGAGACGTCAGGAAAACGAATACTGTAAAACATTATTTGGGTTGACTTAAAAGACACAGCACAGTGTCAGGGAGTTGACAAAATCCCACCAGTTCCTATTTGTTGCCAGTGGCCAGTCCGTGCTGGCAAAGGTTAGATAAAGTTGTTCAGTTTGGTCAAGTTGCTTGTTGTGTGTGTGTGTGTGTGTGTGTGTGTGTTTAAGATTGCTACTCATCCTGACCATTAAAATAATCCTGACATTTTAATGGAGCCTCTCATTGGTTAATCATCATTCGTAAACATTTAAAGCAGGTGGTACTTTCTGGCTTGGCATTAGTAAACAGTTCAAAGAAATAAACTTCAAACACTGGTCTAAAATAGATGACAAATAAACATGCTAAAAATAAATTCCACTTATGATATTCAAATTAAAACTATATTAGTAAATAAACAAATAATACGAGATTATAGCAAATTGTGGATAATACCAATACGTGTTAGTAGGCAGTGATGAATTGGCGACAGATCAACTGAGTGCCGTCCTAACTTCTTCCACTCAATGACATTTCTATCTTTAAACTGACTCCTTTTATCTTTACACAATTCCATTTCCTGATTTTCCTAACCAAGTTTATTAAGGGCAACACTTACCACGTACAAGACACAGGCCTACAGCAACACACACAAGCTACAACAAGAATTTAATTATTGTCTCGGTGTGTGTGTGTGTGTGTGTGTGTGTGTGTTTAGTTTCAGCATATCAGACAAGGATCACGTGAATATTAGGCACCCCAGCTTATATCACCTAATTAAAAAACCCTAACCCTACCCTATAATTCAATCATCAGGTGAAATAAACTGGGGGGGGGCTAATCTTCACGTGATCCTTCAACCACGCCCCACCCTGATCACACACCCACTCATTCAACCATTATACACAACCTAACGCTATACCATCTTAAACTACTCATCAAATCTTGGTTCATTTCCACGACGATCTTAACACACGTCTGTATTTTATCCTCTCTATCTAATTCACCTTCCACATTGCTCTCAGGTCTACAGCATTGCCAATTTCTTATCGTAACTATTAACATTTAGGCTATATATGACTATTTTTAGTATTAATTGGTGTAAGACTACCACCAGTGGAAAAAAAATCAATAAAACTATCATGGTTCAAACGAGTGAGTGAGTGAGCGGAGGTGTGTACTGTATTGGTCAACGTAAACCCCCAAATGACTCAGCCACCAGTGACGTCATCAACCAGACTCCGGGAAGGGAAAGGTAACACACAACAATGACACATCACATCCTCGTCGCCACACACACGTCACATCACAGTGTTTACGTCCAGCCACAGAAGTACTTGAGTTTTCCTGGCCCTTGTGTTGCTGGGTTTTGCTTCGCAGTATTTTATATCGATTATTTGATACATACGGCAACAAAATGCGAAGAAAATAAAGTGCAGCCCTGCTTATTATTATTATTATTATTATTATTATTATTACAACAACTAGTAGCGGCTAATCTTACAACAACGTTTAATGCCACAAGGTGTTATTTCCTTCACGTCGCTGCCCTACATAACTCAACCCGACCCAGCAAGTCCGGGCAGCTGTGTGAGGCGCTAAGGACCGACCGCCTGGTGATGGTACTTTTGCCACAAGCCGTAGGTGGTTGTGATGGTGATGAGGGAGGAGGACAGAGAGGAGAAAGGGGTGATGGGCGTGAAGTATGGTGAGGGGAGAGGGAGGAAGCAGGTTTGGGAGGTACAACAGAAGGGAGGGAGTGAAGCATAACAAAGTGACTCACACTATTGATCACAATTAAAACATATTGATGTGTCTGTGTAAAGACAACCAGCACCTACCACTACCTACCACACCAAAGAATTAACACTACCACGCTACCTATTACAACTCCCAGCATCTACCACCACTACAACCACATCTTACGCACTACCATCCTTATCAGAATCTACCACTATTACCCCACCACCACATACAATACCAGTACCTACCAACACCCTCTAGCCACGTTCACCACCACTACCACAATTGTACACTAGAGCTACCATACACCTCTTGCATCTCTCGAATTAACCTGAAATTGGATGGTACTGAGACCATACTACCATACAACTCATAACCTCAAGCACCCAAACCTGGCAGTGGAGGTGATGGTCGTGGGTGAAGTGGTGATGGTGGGTGAGGTGGTGGTGGGTGAGGGAGAAGTGGTGGTGGTGGGGTGAGGAGAAAGGTGGTGGTGGGTGAGGGAAGTGGTGGTGGTGGGTGAGGGAGAGAGGTGGTGGTGGGGTGAGGAGAGTGGTGGTGGTGGGTGAGATGGTGGTGGTGGGTGAGGAGAAAGGTGGTGGTGGGTGAGGGAGAAAAGGTGTGGTGGTGGGTGAGGTGGTGTGGTGGGTGAGGGGGAGAAAGGTGGTGAGGGAGTGGTGGGTGGGGGAGGTGGTGATGGTCGTGGGTGAGGGTGGTGGTGGGAGAGGAGTGGTGGGTGGGGAGAAAAGGTGGTGGTGGGTGAGGGAGAAAAGGTGGTGGTGGGTGAGGAGAGAAGGTGGTGAGGTGTGGTGGGTGAGGGTGTGGTGGTGATGTGGTCATGGGTGAGGTGGTGGTGGGTGGGGGGAGGTGGTGGTGGGTGAGGTGGTGATTGGGTGGTGAGGGAGATTGGTGGTGGGTGAGGGAGAAAAGGTGGGTGATGGTCGTGGGTGAGGGAGGTGAGGTGGTGGGAGGTGAGTGATGGTCGTGGGTGGGGAGAAGTGGTGGTGGTGGGTGGAGTGAATTGGGTGGTGGGTGGGGAGAGTGGTGGTGGTGGGTGGGGTGGAAGTGGTGTGGTGGGTGTGGGGTGAGAGGTGGTGTGGTGGGTGGGGTGGACGTGGTGGTGGGTGGGGAGAAAGATTGGTGAGGGTGTGGTGGGTGAGGTGGTGATGGTCGTGATGAGGGGAGGTGGTGGTGGGTGGGGGAAGGTGGTGGTGGGTGGGGGAGAAAGGTGGTGGTGGGTGAGGGAGAAAGGTGGTGGTGGGGAGAAAAGGTGGTGGTGGGTGAGGAAAGGTGGTGGTGGGTGAGGAGAGAAGGTGGTGGTGGGTGGGGAGAAAAGGTGGTGGTGGGTGAGGAGAAAGGTGGTGGGGTGAGGGAGTTGAGGTGTGGTGGGTGAGGGGAGGTGGTGATGGTCGTGGGTGAGGGAGAGGTGGTGGTGGGTGAGGGAGAGGTGGTCGTGGGTGGGGAGAAAGGTGGGGTGATGGGTCGGGTGAGGGGAAGTGGTGGTGGTGGGTGAGGTAGAAGTGGTGGTGGTGGGTGGGGTAGAAGTGGTGGTGGTGGGTGGGGGAAGTGGTGGTGGTGGGTGGGAGTGAGTGGTGGGTGGGTGGAGTGGGGGTGGTGGTGGGTGGGGTGGAGAGGTGGTGGTGGGTGAGGTGGACGTGGTGGTGGTGGGGTTGAGGGTGGTGTGGGTGGGGTAGAGTGGTGGTGGTGGGTGAGGGGGAGGTGGTGGTGGGTGATGTAGAGTGTGGTGGTGAGAGGTGGTGGGGGGTGGGGAGTGGTGGTGGGTGAGGAAAGAGTGGTGGTGGGGGAGTGTGGTGGGTGGGGTGTGGTGTGGTGGGTGGGGAGGGTGGTGGTGGGTGGGGAGGTGTGGGTGGTGGGTGAGGTGAAGTGGTGGGTGGGGAGGTGGTGGTGGGTGAGGTGGTGGTGGGTGGGGAGTGATGGTGGGTGAGGAAGTGATGGTGATGGTAGGAGGCAGGAGGTTGTGGTGGGGGGGCCAGGGTGTGAGACAGTGGTGATGGTAGGAGACAGGAGTGGTGATGGGTGGGGGGGGGGGGGCAGGGTGAAGACAGTGGTGATGGTGGGAGGGCAGAATTGGTGATGGTGGGGGAGTGGGGGGTGATGGTGGGGGCAGGGTGAAGACAGTGGTGATGGTGGGGGCAGGGTTGAAGCAGTGGTGATGGTGGGAGGGCAGGGTTGGTGGTGGGGGGCAGGTGAAGACAGTGGTGATGGTGGGAGGGCGTGGGGCTAAGGCAAGTGTTGATCTTGTGGGTGCAAACTGATGGGGGCCAGGGCAGGCCTGGTGGTGGCCAGACTAAGTCACTCTGCATCTAGCCTCTTGCCCGTACCTCACAGCCTCTATACTACAACACTCATAGAAGGTACATAATCACCTACAACATAACACCTTCATTAAAATGGTTTTATTTATTTTAATTTCGATTTAATTACATGTGTTTCTTATCGCTATTGGTGGTGATGGCGTTCATGCTAGTAAGATATTGACCGTGTGTGTGTGTGTGGGGGGGTTGGGCATGGGTGTGGGGTGTGGTGTGGGTGAGTGGGTGTGGGGTGTGTGGGGTGAGTGGGTGTGGGGTGTGTGGGGGAGTGGTGGGGTGTGGGGGTGTGTGGGGGGGTGGTGGGTGTGGGTGTGTGGGGTGGTGGGTGTGGGGGTGTGTGTGGGGTGGTGTGGGTGTGTGGGGTGGTGGGTGTGGGGTGTGGGGTGAGTGGGTGGGGTGTGTGGGGTGGTGGGTGTGGGGAGTTGTGTGGGGGGTGGTGGGTGGAGGGGTGGTGTGTGTGGGGATGGTGGGTGTGTGTGGGGGTGGTGGGTGTGGGGTGTGTGGGGGTGGTGGGTGTGGGGTGTGTGTGGGGTGGTGGGTTGTGGGGGTGGGTGTGAGGGGTGTGTGGGGGTTGGTTGGGTGTGGGGTGTGTGGGGGGTGGGTGTGGGGTGTGTGTGGGGGTGGTGGGTGTGGGGGTTGTGTGTGTGGGGTGGTGTGTGGGGGTGTGGATGGTGGGTTGTGGGGGAGTGGGGTGGATGGGGGTGGTGGGTGTGGGGGTGGTGGGTGTGGGGGGTGGTGGGTGTGGGGGTGGTGGGTGTGGGGTAGTGGGTGTGGGGGTGGTGGGTGTGGTGGTGGGTGTGGGGGTGGTGGGTGTGGGGGTGGTGGGTGTGGGGTGGTGGGTGTGGGGTGGTGGGTGTGGGGTGGTGGGTGTGGGGGGGTGGTGGTGGGGTGGTGGGTTGTGGGGTGGTGGGTGTGGGGTGGTGGGTGTGGGGGGTGGTGGTTGGTGGGGTGGTGGGTGTGGGGTGGTGGGTGTGGGGTGGTGGGTGTGTGGGGGTGGTGGGTGTGGGGGGGTGGTGGGTGTGGGTGTGGTGGGTTGGGGTGGTGGGTGTGGGGTGGTGGGTGTGGGGTGGTGGAGGTGTGGGTGGTGGGTGTGGGGGTGGTGGGTGGTGTGGGGTGGTGGGTGTGGGGTGGTGGGTGTGGGGTGGTGGGTGTGTGGGGGAGTGGTGGGTGTGGGGGTGGTGGGTGTGGGGGTGGTGGGTGTGGGGGGGTGGGTGTGGGTGGTGGGTGTGGGAGGGTGGTGGGTGTGGGGTGGTGGGTGTGGGGTGGTGGGTGTGGGGTGGTGGGTGTGGGGTGGTGGGTGTGGGGTGGTGGGTTGTGGGGTGGTGGGTGTGGGGGTGGTGGGTGTGGGGGTGGTGGGTGTGGGGGTGGTGGGTGTGGGGTGAGTGGGTGTGGGGGTGGTGGTGTGGGGTGGTGGGTGTGAGAGTTGTGGGTGTGTGGGGGTGGTGGGTGTGGGGGTGAGTGGGTGTGGGGTGGTGGGTGTGGGGGTGGTGGGTGTGGGGGGTGGTGGGTGTGGGGGTGTGGTGGGTGTGGGGTGGTGGGTGTGTGGGGTGTGGTGGGTGTGGGGGGTGGTGGGTGTGGGGGGTGGTGGTGTGGTGGTGGGTGTGGGGGGTGGGTGTGGGGGTGGTGGGTGTGGGGGTGAGGGTGTGGGGTGGTGGGTGTGGGAGTTAGTGGGTGTGGGGTGTGGTGGGTGTGGGGTGTGGTGGGTGTGGGGTGGTGGTGTGGGGTGGTGGGTGTGGGGTGGTGGGTGTGGAGGGTGGTGGGTGTGGGGGTGTGGTGGGTGTGGGGTGGTGGGTGTGGGGTGGTGGGTGTGTGGGGTGGTGGGTGTGGGGTGGTGGGTGTGGGGGTGGTGGGTGTGGGGGTGTGTGGGGGTTTGGGGTGTGTGGGGGTTAGGTGTGTGGGGGTTGGGGTGTGGTGGGGTTGGGGTGTGTGGGGGGTAGGGGTGTGTGGGGATGGTGGGGTAGAGGTGTGTGGGGGTGGTGAGTGTGGGGTGTGTGGGGAGTGGTGGATGTGGGGTTGTGAGGGCGTGGGTGTGGGGAGTGTGGGGTGAGGAGGCATGAGTAAGGGGTGTTGGGGTTATGAGGGGTTGCAGGTGTGGCAGGTGTCTGGGGTGTGGGTGTGTGGGTGGTGTGGGGGCATGGGTGGTAGCCATGGGTGTAGGGGTAATGGGTGTGGGGTAGTGGGTGTAGGGGTGTGAAGGTATGGGTGTAGGGTGTGGGCATGGGTGTGGGGTGTGTGGGGTGGTGGGTTGTGGGGTGTGGAGGCGGAGTTGTGGGTGTGGGTGTAGGTGGTGTGGGGGCATGGGTTGGAGCCATGGGTGTGGAGTGGTGGGTTGTGGGGGTGAGTGGGTGTGGGGTGGTGGGTGTGGGGTGTGGGCGTGGGTTAGAGGGGTGTGTGTGGGGGTGGTGGGTGTGGGGGTGTGGAGGTAGGTTAGGGGGTGTGAGTTATAAGGGTTGTATGGGTGCAGGGTGTGGAGCGTGGATGTAGGGGTTGTGTGGGGGTTCAGAGTGGGTGTGATAGGAGTAGCTTCGTTTGAGGGCAGGCGGGAGTGTAAGTGTGCGCGCGCACGCGAAAGGGAGGCTTGTGTGCATACATGCATGTATATATGGGTGTGGGCGATTGTATGTATACATGTGTATATTCATTCCAAAAAGTATTTTTTACGGATAGGTCCGAAAATTTTCAAAATAGACACTACATTCCTGTCTCGGAAGGGTTGTCAAAATTCTTCGTTCGTTGTGTCATAATATATCAGGCAAAATCGTACAGGTAATTTTTTGGAGCGAGTGCACATGCATCTATGGGTAGGAGTTTGTATATGTATGGATTGGGGGCTGTGTACATGCATGAATGAGTGGAGATGTCTGCATATGTATGTGTCTGGAATGTTTGTTGCATATTCTACGTGTGGGTGTGCGTATTTATGTGAGGTGGATGTGTGTGTGGGTGTGTCGTGTATGTGTGTGGGGTGTGGTGTGTGGGGGTGTATGTGTGTGTGGGGGGGGTGTGTGTGTGTGTGTGTGTGGGGGGGTGTATGTGTGTGTGGGGGTGTATGTGTGTGTGGGGTGTGTGTGTGTGTGGGGGGTGTATGTGTGTGTGGGGTGTGTATGTGTGTGTGGGGGTGTGTGTGGGGGTGTGTGTGTGTGGGGTGTGTGTGTGGGGTGTGTGTGTGGGGTGTGTGTGTGTGGGGTGTGTGTGTGTGTGGGGTGTGTGTGTGTGGGGTGTGTGTGTGTGTGTGGGGGTGTGTGTGTGTGGGGGTGTGTGTGTGTGTGGGGGGTGTGTGTGTGTGTGGGGGGTGTGTGTGTGTGGGGGTGTATGTGTGTGTGGGGGTGTGTGTGTGTGTGGGGGGTGTATTGTGTGTGTGGGGGTGTGTGTGTGGGGTGTCGTGTGTGTGGGGGTGTCGTGTGTGTGGGGGTGTCTGTGTGTGTGGGGGTGTCGTGTGTGTGGGGGTGTCGTGTGTGTGGGGTGTCGTGTGTGTGGGGGGTGTGTCATTGTTTTTGGGGGTGTCGTGTGTGTGTGGGGAATGTCGTGTGTGTGGGGTGTCGTGTGTGGGGGTGTCGTTATTGTGGGGGGTGTCTGTGTGTGTGGGGGTGTCGTGTGTGTGGGGGTGTCGTGTGTGTGGGGTGTCGTGTGTGTGGGGGGTGTCGTGTGTGTGGGGGTGTCGTGTGTGGGGGGTGTCGTGGGGGTGTCGTGTGTGTGGGGGTTGTCGTGTGTGTGGGGGGTGTCGTGTGTGTTTTTGGGGGGGTTTCGTGTGTGTGGGGGTGTCGTGTGTGTGGGGGTGTCGTGTGTGTGGGGGTGTCGTGTGTGTGGGGGTGTCATTAATGTATGTGGGGGTGTCGTGTATGTGGGGGTGTCGTGGATATGTGGGGGGTGTCGTGTATGTGGAGTGTCGTGTATGTGGGGGGTGTCGTGTATGTAGAAGTGTCGTGTATGTAGTGTCGTGTATGTGAGGTATCGTGTATATGTGGGGGGTGTCGTGTATGTGTGGGGGTGTCGTGTATGTGTGGGGGTGTCGTGTATGTGTGTGGGGGGTGTCGTGGTATGTGTGGGGGTGTCGTGTGTGTGTGGGGGGGTGTCGTGTATGTGGGGGGTGTGTCGTGTATGTTGTGTCGTGTGTGTGGGGTGTGTCGTGTGTGTTGTTGGTGTCGTGTGTATGTGGGGGGTGTCGTGTGTATGTGTGGGGGGTTGTATCGTGTGTATTGTTGGGGGGTGTCGTGTATGTGTGGGGGTGTCGTGTATGTGTGGGGTGTCGTGTGTGTGTGGGGGGGTGTCGTGTTATGTGGGGGTGTGTGTATGTGTGGGGGGTGTGGGCTGTATGTGTGTGTGTGTGGGGTGTCGTGTATGTGTGTGTGTGTGTGTGGGGTGTGTGTATGTGTGTGTGTGTGTGTGGGGTGTGTGTGTGTGTGTGTGTGTGTGTGGGGGTGTCGTGTATGTGTTAGTGTGTGTGGGGGTTGTATGTGTGTGTGTGGGGGTGTGTGTGTGGGGTGTGTGTGTGTGTGGGGTGTGTGTGTGTGTGTGGGGGTGTGTGTGTGTGTGGGTTGTGTGTGGTGTGTGGGGTGTGTGTGTGGGGTGTGTGTGTGGGGTTGTGTGTGTGTGTGTGTGGGGTTGTGTGTGTGGTGTGTGTGTGGGGTGTGTGTGTGTGTGTGGGGATTGTGTGTGTGGGGGTGTGTGTGTGGGGTGTGTGTGTGTGGGTGTGTGTGTGTGTGGGGTGTGTGTGTGTGTGTGGTGTGTGTGTGTGTGTGTGGGGTGTGTGTGTGTGTGTGTGGGGTGTGTGTGTGTGTGTGGGTTGGTGTGGTGTGTGTGTGTGTGTGTGGGGTGTGTGTGTGGGGTGTGTGTGTGGGGTGTGTGTGTGTGTGTGGGGTTGTGTGTGTGGGGGTTGTGTGTGTGTGTGGGGTTGTGTGTGTGTGTGGGGTTGTGTGTGTGGGGTTGTGTGTGTGGGGTGTGTGGTGTGTGGGGTGTGTGGTGTGTGGGGTTGTTGATTTGTGTGTTGTGTGTGGGATTGTGTGTTTGTTGGTGTGTGGGGTGTGTGTGTGTGGGGTGTCGTGTGTGTTAATGGGGGTGTCGTGTGTGTGGGGGTGTCGTGTGTGTGGGGGGTGTCGTGTGTGTGGGGTCGTGTGTGTGTGGGGGTGTCGTGTGTGTGTGGGGTGTCGTGTGTGTGTGGGGTGTCGTGTGTGTGTGGGGGGGGTGTGTCGTGTGATGGTGTGGGGGTGTCGTGTGTGTGGGGGGGTGTGGTGTGTGTGGGGGTGTCGTGTGTGTGTGGGGGGTGTCGTGTGTGTGTGTGGGGGGGTGTCGTGTGTGTGTGGGGGGTGTCGTGTGTGTGTGGGGGGGTGTCGTGTGTGTGTGTGGGGGTGTCGTGTGTGTGTGTGTGGGGTGTCGTGTGTGTGGGGGGTGTCGTGTGTGTGTGGGGGGTGTCGTGTGTGGGGTGTCGTGTGTGTGTGTGTGTGGGGGTGTCGTGTGTGTGTGTGGGGGTGTCGTGTGTGTGTGTGTGGGGGTGTCGTGTGTGTGTGTGGAGGTGTCGTGTGTGTGTGGGGGTGTCGTGTGTGTGTGTGGGGGGTGTCGTGTGTGTGTGGGGGGGGTGTCGTTGTGTGTTGTGTGTGTGTGTGTGGGGGTGTCGTGTGTGTGTGGGGGGGTGTCGTGTGTGTGTGTGGGGGTGTGTGTGTGTGTGGGGGGTGTCGTGTTTGTTTTGTTGTTGTGTGTGGGGTGTTTTTTTTTTTGGTGTGTGTGTTTTGGTGTGTGTGTGTGTGGGGGGTGTCGTTGTTGTGTGGGGGTGTCATGTGTGTGTGGGGGGGTGTCGTGTGTGTGTGGGGGGTGTCGTGTGTGTGGGTGGGTGTCGTGTGTGTGGGTGTGTGTGGTGTGTGTGGGGGTGTCGTTATGTGGGGGTGTGTGTGTGTGGGGTGTCGTTGTGTGTGGGGGGGTGTCGTTGTGTGTGGGGGGTGTCGTGTGTGTGGGGGTGTCGTTGTGTGTGTGTGGGGGTGTCGTGTGTGTGGGTGGGGTGTGTGTGTGTGTGGGTGTGTCGTGTATATTAGGTGTCGTGTATGTGTGTGTGTGTGGGGGTGCCGTGTATGTGTGTGGGGGTGTCGTGTATGTGTGTGGGGTGTCGTGTATGTGTGGGGGGTGTCGTGTGTATGTGTGGGGGGGTGTCGTGTATGTGGGGGTGTCGTGTATGTGGGGGTGTCGTGTGTGTGGGGTGTCGTGTGTGTGGGGTGTCGTGTATGTGTGTGTGTGTGGGGTGTCGTGTGTGTGTGTGTGTGGGGTGTCGTGTGTGTGGGGGTGTCGTGTGTGTGTGTGTGGGGTGTCGTGTGTGTGTGTGTGTGGGGTGTCGTGTATGTGTGTGTGTGTGGGGTGTCGTGTATGTATGGGGTGTCGTGTGTCGTGTATGTGTAGAAGTGTCGTGTATATGTGGGGAATTATCGTGTATGTGTGGGTGGGGTGTCGTGTATGTGTGCAGGGGTGTCGTGTATGTGGGGTGTCGTGTGTATGTGTGGGGGTGTCGTGTTGTGTGTGTGTGGGGGGTGTCGTGTGGTGTGTGTGGGGGTGTGGTGTGTGTGTGTGTGGGGGTGTAGTGTGTGTGTGTGGGGGGTGTCGTGTGTGTGTGTGTGGGGGTGTGTGTGTGGGGGGTGTCGTGTATGTGTGTGTGGGTGTGTAGTGTGGTGTGTGTGGGGGGGGTGTCTTGTGTGTGTGTGGGGGGGGGTGTCTTGTGTGTGTGTGTGTGGGGGTTATCGTGTGTGTGTGTGTGGGGGTGTCGTGTGGTGTGTGGGGTGTCGTGTGTGTGTGTGTGGGGGTGTCGTGTGTGTGTGTGTGGGGGTGTTGTGTGTGTGTGTGTGGGGGGGTGTCGTGTGTGTGTGTGGGGGTGTCGTGTATGTGTGTGTGGGGGGTGTAGTGTGTGTCTCTCAGGGGTGTGTGTGTGTGTGTGGGGGTGCCCTCTCTAGGTGTGTGTGTGTGGGGGGAGGGGGTGTCTCTCAGGTGTGTAAGGAGGGGGTGTCTCTCTCAGGTGTGTGTGTGTGTGGGGGTGTCTCTCAGGTGTGTGTGGGGAAGTGGAGGGGTGTCTCTCTAGGTGTGTGTGTGTGTGTGGGGTGTCTCAGGTGTGGGGGCGGAGGGGCAGCTCTCCCCAGGTGTGTGTGGGGGTGTCTCTCTCAGGTGTGTGTGGGGTGTCTCTCTCTAGGTGTGTGGGGCGGAGGTGTGTGTGTGTGTGTGTGGGGTGTGTGTGTGTGTGTGTGTTGGTGTGTGTGTGTGTGGGTGTGTGGTGTGTGTGTGTGGGTGTCGTGTGTGGTGTGTGTGGTGTCGTGTGTGTGTGTGTGGTGTGTGTCGTGTGTGTGTGTGTGTGGTGTGTGTGTCTTAGGTGTGTGTGTGTGGGGGGGGTGTTTGTGTGTGTGTGTGTGGGGTGTAGTGTGTGTTGTGTGGGGGTGTGTGTGTGTGTGTGTGGGGGTGTCGTGTGTGTGTGTGTGGGGGTGTCTTGTCATGTGTGTGTGGTGTGTGTGTGTGTGTGGGGGTGTCTCTAGGTGTGTGTGTGTCGTGTGTGTGTGTGTGGGGGTGTCTCTCAGGTGTGTGTGGAGGGGGTGTCTCTCTAGGTGTGTGTGGGGGGCGGAGGGGGTGTCTCTCAGGTGTGTGGGGCGGAGGGGTGTCTCAGGTGTGGGGGCGGAGGGGGTGTCTCTCTCAGGTGTGTGTGGGGGTGGAGGGGGTGTCTCTAGGTGTGTGTGGGGGCGGGAGGGGGTGTCTCTCAGGTGTGTGTGTGGGGGGCGGAGGGGGTCTCTAGGTGTGTGTGTGTGGTGGGGGTGTCTCTCTAGGTGTGTGTGTGTGGGGCGTGGGGGTGTCTCTAGGTGTGTGTGTGTGGGGGTGTTCTCTCTAGGTGTGTGTGTGTGTGTGGGGGTGGAGGGGGTGCTCTCTCTAGGTGTGTGTGGGGCGGAGGGGGGTGTCTCTCTTTCAGGTGTGTGTGTGGGGGGTGTCTCTAGGTGTGTGTGGGGGGTGTCTCTCTCAGGTGTGTGTGGGGGAGGGGGGGTGTCTCTAGGGTGTGTGTGGGGCGGAGGGGGTGTCTCTAGGTGTGGGGCGGAGGGGGGTGTCTCTCAGGTGTGTGTGGGGGCGGAGGGGGTTATATTCCGTCAAACAAGATACACAAGAACATGTTAACAAATTATATAGGCGTAGCTCTGAATAATTGGAGCTATATTTACCACAAGATAATGAAACGAAATTAAATGAATGATGGAAAGTTAATAATGGTAATAAATAAATACATTAATATACACATACTGCTGAAATAATATGCACACGGGCAGCATATCAGAAGCAACCATTATTCTTAATTAGCTAAAACAGTTATAGAATACACCCAGGTTGTTTGTATTGGCATAAAGAGCGGGCGGAGAGTGGTTGTGGCTAATTTACCGTGTCTGCCTCAGTATAAAGACATGTGGGCGGGAAACAACGTCTTATTACTGCAGACTGAGTGTCCTGCCTTCAGCCCTCCCTCTTATTACTGTCATTTGTAATTTAATCATCAAACCAAAGCTCGTTTATCATACCCGAGTGAGTCCAGAGAGTTTGATACGTGTCGTCAGCTAACAGCAAAGTGACAGTGATTCTGGTAATTCTAACCTGAATATTTATCTATGGATACTTTTTTACACATATTCACCACTGAACATAAATACATACATATATACATACATACATATATACATACACTACAACAGAAGTAGAGTGACTTTTTCTACTAAAGACAAAGAATATGATATAAGGCGTCAAAAACTTATATACACACGACGCTGAGAACCAGAGTGGCCCCTAAACTCCTGAAGGACACACCTCTCTTCATCCTGCAGGATACCGTCACCATTATTTGCTCTCTCTCTTGACCCCTGTCTCCTTTCACCCTCATCTTTTTTTTATTTTTACTTACTTTTCTTTGATTTTCTGTGTCCTTATCCTTTATCCATTCCTTTCCTTTCCCCTCTTCACAATTTCCTTCTTCCTCATGCATCTGTTGTTCTCCTTCCAATTCTTCCACTAAATCCATACCTTTCCTTTCCTTCTCACATTTTCTGTCCTCCTCTTATCGCTTTTTAACCCTCATCCATCTACTGTTCTCATATTTCCCATATTCTATTTCCTCCTCTTCCCTACCTTCCCTATTCTGTTTCATTATCCTCCCTAAATTCCTTTCTTCCCCTTCCTGCTTTTATGCTTTCTCATTTACCTTCTTCCTCCTCTATCCTCCATCTTCCTCTATACCTTCCTTTATATTCCTTAACCCTTCCTTCTCTCTAACTCTTCCTAATTCCCTAACCTTTCCCTATCTTCCTAACCTCTTCCCTATCCTGCCTAACCCTACCCTATCTTCCCTAACCTTTCCTTATTTTCCTAACCTATCCCTATTCTCCTGTCTTTCCCCTAACCTCCTTATCTCCCTGTCCCTTATTCTCCCAACTTCCCTATTCTCCCCTTCGTACCCTACCCCCCAATAGACATGTGCACGTTCAATACAACAGCCTTTGTGGTGCCCCAAACAATATTAAGAGAGATCGCCTTTTCATTATTTACACTGCTGTTCCTGTGGGTCTGCCTCTCTACCACTACTACCACCGCTCACGGAGGTCAGGTTAATTAATAGAGAATGTCAAAAATTATTATCTTCTACTCAAGATTATTGTGAGCATATTTTATACACTTTTTTCTTCATCGGGTTATATATTCTATTCACTGGTTCTTCTTCATCTGGTTATTGTGAGCATATGTTACACAATAGTTCTTCTATCATCTAGTTATTATGAACATATGTTATACACTGGTTCTTTCTGTGCTCTTTTGTTTTGTTTTTTCTTTCCTCTACGAGATATTCTATAAAAAACAAAGCCAAAAAAATGATTCATTGAGTTTTTTAATAGATATAAAAACACTCTGATAAGAGAGTTGTTTTTGCTGCGTGCAAACGATTGACACCATAAAAGTTTCAACCTGTTGATTTAAGAAAATACTGACATGCACAAATATTCCATTCCGAGCAAGACTGTATCATATAAATGCACTTATCATCTCTCTATCTCTCTCTCGACTTGGGAACTGTGTTCAGCATATACATGGATCACGCGCACCTACAGTGATTTATTTATATATATATATATATATATATATATATATATATATATATATATATATATATATATATATATATATATATATATATATATATATATATATCAAAGATACACTTTTTTTCCAATCCCAAGTCAACACTACAATCTATTCTATTCATCATTCTTACAAAGCCCACAGGAAAGGGTTTTATATTAATTTGAAAATTTAGTTTATTCATTGAAAATTTTTTCCACGTTCCAGCAATCATGAGTATCAAAGGCATTACTGGAAGGAGAAAACTCCATTTTGGGGAAAATATCAAGGGTCCGAGTGACCCAATTGGTGAGATCTCGAACAGGAAATGAAGGCGTGAGTTAGTGGCGGAGGGCGGCCAACATGACAGCGTGAGGCCAGCTGCCTTGCTCAGAGAACACATGGAAGGTCTTTTCAATGTCTAACATGAATGAATGATGAGTGGAAATTATCATTATTAGGGGAATGAGTGAGAAGAAAATCATCGTAGTTATGATGGTGTTGTGTAATCATTAAACTTGACGGTAATTATTACTTAACATTACTAAGAATGTAAGTGTTAGCATCTGAAATAAACACTGACAACACCCATAAAACTGCTCAAGACACTTTTAAAATGAGTTAATATATTGAACAAGTATATCTATGAGCTGAAACTCAACCCATTGGTGTATTTGACAAACTTTCCTCTAGAATGGTGTTACAAATGGCGACAAATTCCTCTATGATTACCGTAGCAGCCAGTCTCAAACGTGAAGGTCGGCTTTATCAATTAATAGTACCTGTATGAAAAGCTGTACCTGTATTTCTGTCCTTTTATGTATGTATATGGTTCAAGTTTCTCAAACAGTTGAACTTAAGAACTTTAGATTTCAAAATTGCATTTACAAGTAATCTTACTTTTTACGGTTTTTCATTTGTAATTTTAAGTAATGGAGGACAACAGAGTAACTAAAATCTAAGTCATTTGTAGAGTTTTGTATAAAGTAAACATTAAAGTGAAGTAGAACTTAAATAGAGTACATGTAATGATCTCTCTTTCTGAGCTGTTTCTTAACACGTATGGTTGTGGAGGGAGGAGGGCGGCCATGATTGATTTTTTTTATGATCCTTTTATTCACAGTAACATGAGGCTGGTTGATTTGTATACCTGCATGGAAAAACAATTATTCCATCTCCTTTTTGTAGAGGAAATTTTAATATGAATAGACTAAGACAAGGTATTCGTCACTGTTGTTTCTAAAAGGTGTCTTCGTAGTGTCGGTATAACTGATATACTTTTTTATTTTTTTAACTGTTTGAGAGAGTTTGTCTATTATCACATCTCCAGTTATAAAAGAAGAAAAAATCGCATAAAACCCCATTACATCAAGGTTCAGTCACTGTAATAGAAAAATCAACTAAATCCGTTACATCATAAAGGAATAATGTTCAGAAGAGAAACCACAGCCGCCCTGACGAGTAACATCAAAAGCTAATCTCAAGATGACGCGTGCGCATGTGTGTGTGTGTGTGTGTGTGTGTGTGTGTGTATAAAGTAGTAGTGTGTGTGCGTGCAAGCGTGTAATATGTTTAATTAATAAAAAGTTAATCCGTTTAATTTCAGCCATTATACTCAAAGGACTGACGTTACCTCATTGTTCGGTAATGATGAATAAATAATAAATTAATAACCAATTGTATACAAGCCAGGTGGTTCTCAGAGCGGTAGTCAACGATTATTACTACAAGTATCGATTTATTTTACACTCGGCTTATAAAACAAACAATAAGAACGATCAACAAATTTTATGGTTTTGCTGTACTAATACAATGAATGAATACAGCCAAGGTGGTATATTTCTGAACAAATAATGGGTACATATGCAGGAGGTCATGGGTTTATTCCTCACAGATAATGGGTTTATTTCTCAACTAATGGGGTATATATATCTCACAAGTAACGGGTTATTTTTTCCGATGTAATAAGTGACCAGTCTCACAAGCAAGTGTCATGTATAAAAAGTATAAATATTTTTCAAAAGTAACAGCCTATTCTCTACCTATTGAAAATCCCTGGGAGATATTTTTTCGAGGGTGGTGCCAGATAGTGCTAGTTTAGAGGTCGTCCACGTCTCGTTATCAATAGTGCCACGAGAGGCGCTGATTTTTCACCCATTTGCACTGATTGTGGGAGACTGAGTCATGATGAGGAGACAATGACACACCTCGTAAGGGTAAGGGAGGGGGAGGGGATGGAGGGGAAGGGGGAGGGAGGAAGGTGAGGGGATGAGGAGGAGGGGGGTAATATGGGGTGAAGGAGGAGGTAGAAGGCAGGAAGTGTTAGGGGGGGAAAGAGGCAAGAGGGAAGGGAGGGGGAACGTAAGGAAAGGAGAGGGATGGTGATGACGGGAGGAGGAGAGGAGATGGGAAGTTGGGGTAACAGGTTGGGAAAAGAGGGAACGAGAAGAAATGGTAAGATGTGAGGAAGAAGATGAAGGAAGAGAAAGGAAATCATGAGGGGTGAATGTTAGGTAGGAATTGGAGAGTAAGTGGGGAAGGAAGGACAAACGAAGATGGAAGGTGTGAGAGGAGGGACGAGGAGTAGAGGAAAAATAAATAGAGGAGGGAATACGAAAGTGAAAAGGGAATGGACAAAATGAAGAGGACGGTAAAGGAGGAAGGATGATTTAGAAGAGAGGCGAAGGTGAGATGAAGTGAAAGAAGAGAGGAAGGCCACGAAGAAGGAGAAACAAGAAAATATAAGATGAAAGTCATGCAAAGTATAAAGAATTGAGACAGGGAAGAGGAGACAATAGTGACTATTAGAATAAAGACAAAGGTTAAATTAAAGGTGAGAGAGAGAGAGAGAGAGAGAGAGAGAGAGAGAGAGAGAGAGAGAGAGAGAGAGAGAGAGAGAGAGAATATAAGTGTAATGCACAGATGAAACGTAAGGCGACAGACAAAACCGAAGGAAATTAAGGAGAGGGAAGAATTATAGTAGACACAAGAGGGAGAGGAGCCGGAAATTAAAGAAATGAAGACTCTGCCACAATAAGCTGAAACAAAAAAGAGGAAAGAGAACAGCTGACTAACGTTAGAGAACCATGGCGATGTAACACACCAGCTGACTAAGGGTGGATCTGCCACCAACACAACAGTGAAAGTAACATTGTCGTCATTATGTTGTAAGAAAGATGCCAAACATTGTTGAAAAGCCCTACACCAATCAGTTTATTTGGACATATTTTGTTGGCGACGATGTTCCTAACACAAATATTGAGCAATACGTAACTGAACGAAGCACAACA
>NW_024742338.1:3260577-3263077 GCF_018991925.1 Homarus americanus
TCAGTAGCCACTTCGTTCAGTTACGTATTGCTACGTATGTTTCTTATCACTGTGGTGGTGATGGCGTTCATGCTAATAAGATATTGACCGTGTGTGTGGGGGGGTTGGGATGGAGTGTAGGGGTGGTGTGGGGGTGGTGGGTGTGGGGGTGTGTGGGGGAGTAGTGGGTGTAGGGGTGTGTGGGGGGTGGTGGGTGTGGGGGTGTGTGGGGGTGGTGGGTGTGGGGGTGTGTGGGGGTGAGTGGGTGGGGGTGTGTGTGGGGTGAGTGGGTGTGTGGGGGTGGTGGGTGCAGGGGGTGTGTGGGGGTGAGTGGGTGTGGGGTGTGTGTGGGTGGTGGGTGTGGGGGGTGTGTGGGGGTGGTGGGTGTGGGGTGTGTGGGGGTGAGGTGGGTGTGTGGGGTGGTGGGTGTGGGGAGTTGTGTGGAGGTGGTGGGTGTGGGGTGTGTGGGGTGGTGTAGGGTTGGGTGTGAGGGGTGTGTGGAGTTGGTGGGTGTGGGGTGTGTGGGGAGTGGGTGTGGGGTGTGTGGGGTGGTGGGTGTGTGGGGGTGTGTGTGGAGGTGTGGTGGGTGTGGGGGTGTGTGGGGGGTGAGGTGGGTGTGGGGGTGGTGGGTGTGGGGTGAGTGGGTGTGGGTGGTGGGTGTGGGGGGTGGTGTTGGGGGGTGGTGGGTGTGGGGGAGTGTGGTGGGTGTGGGTGGTGGGTGTGGGGGTGGTGGGTGTGGGGGTGAGGTGGGGTAGTGGGGGTGGTGGGTGTGGGGTGGTGGGTGTGGGGGGTGGTGGGTGTGGGGGGTGAGGTGGGTGTGTGGGGGAGTGGTGGGTGTGGGGTGGTGTGGGGGGGTGGTGGGTGTGGGGGTGGTGGGTGTGGGGTGGTGGGTGTGGGGTGGTGGGTGTGGGGTGAGTGGGTGTGTGGAGGGTGTGGTGGGTGTGGGGTGGTGGGTGTGGGGGTGGTGGGTGTGGGGGGTGGATGGGTGTGGGGAGTGGTGGAGTTGGGGGTGAGTGGGTGTGGGGGGTGGAGGTGGGTGTGGGGGTGGTGGGTGTGGGGGGTGTGAGTGGGTGTGGGGTGGTGGGTGTGGGGGTGGTGGGTGTGGGGTGGTGGGTGTGTGGGGGGTGTGGTGGGTGTGGGGGGGTGGTGGGTGTGGGGGGTGGTGGGTGTGGGGGTGGTGGGTGTGGGGGGGTGAGGTGGGTGTGGAGGGTGGTGGGTGTGGGGTGTTGGTGGGTGTGGGGGGTGGTGGGTGTGGGGGTGGTGGGTGTGGGGTGGAGGTGGGTGTGGGGGGGTAGTGGGTGTGGGGGGGTGTTAGAGGGGGTGGTGGGTGTGGGGTGGTGGGTGTGGGGGGTGGTGGGTGTGGGGGGGTGGTGGGTGTGGGGAGGTGGTGGGTGTGGGGGTGTGGGTGTGGGGTGGTGGGTGTGGGGGGTGGTGGGTGTGGGGGTGGTGGGTGTGTGGGGGTGGTGGGTGGGTGGTGGTGTGGAGTGGGTGTGTGGGGTGGTGGGTGTGGGGGTGGTGGGTGTGGGGGTGAGTGGGTGTGGGGTGGTGGGTGTGGGGGTGGTGGGTGTGGGGGTTAGTGGGTGTGGGGGTGGGGTGGGTGTGGGGGTAGTGGGTGTGTGGGGGTGGTGGGTGTGGGGGGTGAGGTGGGTGTGGGGTGGTGGGTGTGGGGGTGGTGGGTGTGGGGGTGTGGTGGGTGTGGGGGTGAGTGGGTGTGGGGGTGAGTGGGTGTGGGGGGGTGGTGGGTGTGGAGGGTAGGTGGGTGTGGGGGTGAGTGGGTGTGTGGGGGTGGTGGGTGTGTGGGGTGGTGGGTGTGGGGGTGAGTGGGTGTGGGATTGTGTGGGTGTGGGGTGAGTGGGTGTGGGGTGTGTAGGGGGTTGGGGTGTGGGGGTTGAGACATGTGGGGGTGGGTGTGTGTGGGGGTTGGGGTGTGTGTGGGGGTGGGGGTGTGTGGGGTGAGGGTGGGGGTGGGGTGTGTGGGGGGTGGTGAGTGTGGGGTGTGTGGGGGTGGTGGATGTGGGGGTGTGGGGGCGTGGGTGTGGGGTGTGGGGGTGGGGAGGGCATGGTGGGGTGTTGGGTATGGGTGCAGGTGTGGCGGTATGGTGTGGGGGTGTGGGTGTACGGGTGTGGGTGTGTGGGGGCATGGGTGTGGAGCCATGGGTGTGGGGAGTGTGGGTGTGGGTGGTGGGTGTGGGGTGTGTGAAGGTGTGGGTGTGGGGTGTGGAGGCATGGGTGTGGGGGTGTGTGGGGGTGGTGGGTGTGGGGGTGTGGGGCAGGGGGTGTGGGTGTACAGGTGTGGGTGGTGTGGGGCATGGGTGTGGGCCATGGGTGTGGGGTAGTGGGTGTGTGGGGGTGGTGGGGTGTGGGGTGGTGGGTGTGGGGTGTGGGCATGGGTGTGGGGGTGTGTGTGGGGTGGTGGGTGTGGGGTGTGGAGGTATGGGTGTGGGGTGTGGTGTGGGGTTGTATGGGTGCAGGGGTGTGGAGGCGTGGATGTAGGGGTTGTGTGGGGGTTCCAGAGTGGGTG
>NW_024742338.1:3268077-3348077 GCF_018991925.1 Homarus americanus
GTATGTGTGGGGGGGTGTCGTGTATGTGTGTGTGTGGGGGTGTCGTGTGGGGGGTGTCGTGTAGGACGGATATTTATACGGGGTGTGTGGGGATATGTGGGACGTGTACATGTATGTGGGACGTGTACATGTATGTGGGATGCATACATGTATGTGGTATGTTTAAAGATATGTGTATGAAGGGGGCGCGTGCTTGTGTGTAAGGGGTTACTCCTGTCTGGGGGAATGTGGGCGTGCGAGCATATGGTTAAGGGCGAACACGTGTGTGGTGCAGTCATCAGAATAAATATCACAAATTATTTAACTTATCTGACTTTGGGGCAAATTTTAACACCGATTCCCTCAATTCTTTCAATCACACCAGGGAATAACATCAGTTATGGCTGCACAGTGGCATCACCAAACTTGCAGCGCGTGTGTAACTTTAATAGGCTGCCCCATGCTTGTAAATGAATCTCTCGTCTGCCCTCACCTCAAATTACGCACGCTGTACAACACTGCCGAGTCTTAAGAGACAATAAGCACAGTTTAAACCTCCGCAAAAACTAGTACGACAGTAAAGTCAACCAGAGTACAGTATTCTAACAGCTGTGTTGAGTGTCAATCTAAGTATGAACTGGGTTGTACTCTGGTGGAGCAAATTTCCAGGTCACACCTCCAGACAACAGCTTCCTGCACAAGGCTTTTTCTGTAGTCATATAACAACATTTGGGGCAAAAAATTGACGAAGGCAAAAACCGTATAGTACACACTAATGGACGAGACAAATACCACCTTTGAGAAGTACAGTAGAGCTATGACTCAGGGATTTAACGATCCACAATTTTGGGTTACTATCTTTGAGAGTGATCACGAGTACAAACATTAACCAGTATCACATATTATGCAATTTAGGGACCCATTCCTCCCACTTTAACTATTCAACGGTATATTTAGCGATAATGTGGATTCAGAAAATACTGAAAATAGTGTTTACATGACTTCACTACGAGGAATCAGGAAGAAACAGATGATAAGGTTACCAGACACCTGTCGAGTCAAAACTAACAATTGTGGGTAGTGCAAATTAAGGGACCACCTACTGACATTATTGAAAAGCTCATCTATGGATCACAGGAGTTATCATAATACTTCCGCACAGCTATGGATCATGGGAGCTAAGGTACCATATAAACAATTTAGTGTGTTTGGGAGGAACCAAGTGGACACAAAATAATGGACAGACACAATTAAACACCTATGAGAAGACCTTCCAACACTGGGCCATGTCAGTGTCCATTTACTGGGGCTGTCACAAGTAGCTTCTAGAGTGTCAACAATTTTTTTAAGAGAGTCTTTTAATGTAGTGACTCTTCTTTAATTCTGACTTTGTAAATACCAAACCAAACCAAACATTCCTTTTTTGTAGGGTGGAGGACAGTGGTCACCAACCCTAAGACGTGATGATCGCACTCTGATCTACTGATTGGTTACTGAATTCTGACACACCCCCTTTAAGTCTAATAAACCTTAATCAATGTTACTGATTGGCAAAAGTTCATACAAACGGACGGACGGAAGGATGGGTACAACTATGACCTCTCTGCCCACTGAGAATGATGGGTGCGCCGCACCATGGTAGAACATCCTAACCTAAACTATACAGTAATAAATGAGAATAAGGAGATCATTTACTATTATGGTAAGAATATGTGGTACTGAAGCTGCCACCTTCCTCCTTTTCCCTGGAAATCGTCTCCAAGGTCGAGGGAACGGGAAGACCTGGCAACACTGGGCTTGCTGGTACTGTGGTAAGGACAGTGTGGTACAACAACCTACTGCTCTTCACTGGATCTCCAAGTTGGGAGCCAGACTAGCCAAGCTGGGAGAGGTGGTAGGGGGTGTGTGGTACAGCAGCCTCCTCCTCTACCCTGGCAAAATTGTCTTAGGTTGGTTGGTTGGGCGGGCGGGCGGGCGGGCCTGGCCATGCTCGGTGGTGGTTCGGTGTAGTCAGGTGCAACACGGTTTCCCTCCGCATATCTAGAAGTCTTAAGGTCGGGGCGGGCCTGGTGGTGGTGGTGGGGTTCCCTTACGCACATACAGGCAGGCAGCCTTTGCCCGCTTCCTTAGCCCAAGTAGCCTCGGTGGGCCACAAATCACACTCTTCTCCTGTGGCCGCGCCAACACCCGCCCGCACGCCCGCCCAATCCACCACCCACTTGTTCTCTCACGTAGTCTAACCTGTACCCCAAGTCATCGTGTTCCCACCATCACCATACACCCACACCATACCTAGCCATGAAAACCCCACCACCACCCCTACCCACTTGCCTCACCACCCATCCACCCACAACCTACCAGCGTCTTGCCTCACCCCCACTACCCCTGCCCCACCCCAACCACCCCCTACACCTGCCTCCCCCCCACACCGCCCTACACCCCTGCCTCACCCCCACTACCCCTACACCCTGCCTCACCCCCCACTACTGCGCCCTACACCCTGCCTCACCCCACTACTGCCCCACCCTGCCTCACCCCCCACTACCCCCCTACACCTGCCCCACCCCCTACCGCCCTACCCCTGCCTTACCCCCTACCCCCCTACACCCCTGCCTCACCACCTATCCCGTCCTCACCTCCACTACCCAGGTTATGTATCTATGCTACTGTGCCGAGCCTTATATAAGCTACTGTGCCGAGTAGCATCTATGTATATAATTACGTGGCAACACTGCAAGTGTTATGTGCATTGCCCCAAGGCTGCCTGTGAGCAGTCTCAGTCTGACTTCGTGGGCCGTGCATGGCACACGCTAGTCCCACTGTATTCTCCTATCCGAATAAACGGACTTCAGTGTTACCCGGTGTTCCCTACCCATCACTGCATTCTTCAGGGAACACTTGGAACCTTCACCCCCTGCCTCACCACCACTACCCCCCACCACCTGCCTCACCCCCACTACACCCTGCCTCACCACCACTACCCCTACACCCTGCCTCACCCCCACTACCCCTGCCTCACCACCACTACCCCATCCTCACCACCAATACCCCCCACACCCTGCCTCACCCCACCACCCCCTACTCACCACCAACACCCCCTACACCCTGCCTCCCACCACCACCCCCTACACCCTGTCTCACCACCACTACCTCCCTACACCCTGTCTCCACCACCACTACCTCCTACACCCTGTCTCACCACCACTACCTCCTACACCTGTCTCACACCACTACCCCCCTGTCTCACACTACCTCCCTACACCCTGTCTCCCTCCCCCACACCCTGTCTCACCACTATCCCCACACCCCTGTCTCACCACCACTACCCCCCCCCCACCCACAACCACCCACACGGTACCAGCCTGATCAACAGGGAAGCCAGTGCTGGACACGCCATACAATCCTAGCACACACTGCAGACCAGCGGAAGCAAACAGCGCACCAATATTCCTACTAATAACGCTCTACCACACCAACCACCACCATAACCTACCGAACACAACCCCTTCACCACACTAACCACCACATATCAGTTTACCTCCAATCCGCAACTGTTTAATCACACACCTGTTTAACCCATACACCATTCAGCTTTTGAACATTAAATCCACCCCACACCTGTTTAACCCACCCCACACCTGCTTAACCCTGCCCCCACATCTGCTTAAAGGAATATAATACAACAGAAATGCGACCCTTCTTATAACCACCACCAACAACCACTATCACACCACCATCAACCACTATCACCATCACACCACCGATAACTACTATCAACACCACTGATAACCACTATCACACCACCGATAACCACTATCACCATCACACCACCTATAACCCTATCACACCACCGATAACTACTATCACTATCACACCACCTATAACCACTATCACCACCTATAACCACTTACCACCAGTATACTATCACTTATCACCACCTATAACCACTATCACCATCACACCACCTATAACCACTATCACCATCACACCACCGATAACTACTATCACCCACCGATAACCACTAACACCATCACACCACCTTCACTATCACACCACCTATAACCACTATCACACCACCATAACTACTATACACCACCTATAACCACTATCACCATACACCACCGATACCACTAACACCATCACACCACCTATAACCACTATCACACCACCTATAACCACTATCACACCACCAATATCACTATCACACCACCTATACTATCACCATCACCATACAACCACTATCACCATCACCACCGATAACTACTATCACTATCACACCACCGATACTACTATCACTATACACCACCGATAACTACTATCACTATCCACCGATAACCTATACTCATACACCGATAACCCTTATCACCACCTATAACCTATCACACACCACCAAGAACCACTATCACCATCACACCACCTATAACCACAATCACACCACCGATAACTACTATTATCACACCACCGATAACCACTATCACCTATAACCACTATCACCATCACCACCTATAACCCACCACACCACCGATAACTACTATCACTATCACACCACAGATAACTACTATCACACCTATAACCACTATCACACCGATAACTATCACTATCACACCACCATAACCACTATCACCATCACACACCACCGCAACCATATACACCAACCGCTACTATCACTATCACACCACAGATAACTACTATCCACCACCTATAACACTATCACCACCTATAACTACTATCGCACCAACCACTATCACACCGCTACTATCACTATCACACCACCGATAACTACTATCACACCGATAACTTTATCACTATCACCACCGATAACCACTATCACACCACCTATAACCACTATCACACCACCGATAACTACTATCACTATCACACCACCGATAACCACTATCACACCACCTATAACCATCACACCACCTATAACCACTATCACACCACCGATAATCACTATCACACCACCTATAACCACTATCACAACGCAACTATCACCACCGACAAGCACTATCTCAGCAACACTGTATCGCCTGGCCTTACTACGACTTCCAGCCTCACTACCCATGACTGACACACACACACACACACATCCACTCACCTCACAAATCGCCTTACCCATCCTACTCAACCACCAACGCAAATACCCACTCTCACCCTTCTCTCCAGCTCCACCGTGACACTTGGGAAGGTGGATGGAGGCCTCCAGACTGTTTCACACCTACAGTAATTCGTCAACACCATCAGTCGGTTATTACGGTACAAACAGGTGTGGAGCACATCAGGTCACACACCATGACGTAACAGTGAACGACAACTGCCAGGTAAATACCATCATAAATCATAATAATTCGTATCTAATGATGATTTGGAATACCGGGCTTATTTCACCTGATGAGTGAACATTCTCCTCACCTAACCTAACCTGACCTCCATTAACCTAACTCCCACATTTAGCATTAGGCCGAATAACCAAGAGGTCGAATAAGTGGAGTACCCAAATCTTAATGAAAAATTTAATCCCAAACATTCATCAAATAAAAGACAGAGAGAGAGATGAAACACGCGACAATGTCATATCTATTAGCGGAGGCGTTTCCTAAGAGATAGACGATAGTTATAACACAGGATGTTCTGAGCAGCTGAAGGTTTTATGCTACAGGAAGAACACTCACTGACACAGTTCCTTCCACACACATCACCAGTCCAGGGGATAAAACTGACCTTTGGTGAACAGAGACGCAGCAACATGGTACTCTGTGTGTGTGTGTGTGTGTGTGTGTGTGTGTACAGGGTTGGTACTTTTACTGTTATTAACGAATGTGTGTGTGTGTGTGATGTCCGAAGTTCATTATTATTAACAACTTGAGGGTCACGCACACACACGAGCACATGACCTCACGCACACACACGAGCTCGCTCACGCACGCACGCACGCACGAACATACACAAATACACATACACACAACCGTTGAGATGTCTTCAAAGCTTCACTCCAAAACCGGTACAGGCGGGGCCTGAGTGAGGGCAAACTAGCCGCTAACTCCGGTGTGGTAGAGTCAGCAGTGTCGGGGTAGGGTGGAGAGGTGCAGGAGAGGAGAGAAGATCCGTTACTGGGTGGACGGTTGGAGGGGGAGGTAGGGGCACCACTACCTTGGCCACCACTACACAAGGCTTATACTCGCCTGCTTCATCACCGCGCACGTACACTTACACACACACAAGCGCACGTACTTACTACACAAGCGCACGTTAACATACAGATGTGCACATCACCACACGTGCTATGTACATTTAAACCCCCCCTACTCGCTCCTTTCCTCTCTCTCTTCCAGATCCCCAACTTCCACTCCTAGCCCATCCTCTCCTTCCTCCACGCTGGAGCACAAACATCCGTGCATGACACATTAACAGCTGCCGCTATATGCAAAATTTTACTCCATCCATCCATTCCTCTCTCCCTCACCACACCTTTTCCAGCGTGCACTCACACACTACAACTCTCTACGTTCTGGAGCTCAACTGTGGACATGTACTGTACTCGCCATGTACTGTAGATAAATAAACGTCAACTATATTGTGCTGAGGACTGTTTTGGTTCATATACCCAATTTATATTGTGCTGAGGACTGTTTTGGTTCATATACCCAATTCTAAGAAATATAAGTATACAGTACTATTAATGTATCTAGGCAGGGCACTGACCGCCCTAACACGCAACCCAGCCACCATGAATAATTACAAAGGTGTGTGCTGCTACTGCTCACGTGAAACCCTGACTCGACCTGTGCGACACAAGTAAAGTACAGTACAGTACAGTACTCTCACACACACTTATCTTCCTCCGTTGTTCCCCATCAATTACCTGCATTGTTCATCACATTAAAATCAAAACAAACAATACCGTCCAAGACAAGTAGAGCCTCCTCACAAGACCCTTAGGCTAACAGTGACGTGGATCCCCAACAGATACTGAACTACAGAACCAGCAGTGAGATCTGCTGATAACCTAACTCAACACACAAAAAAGTACATACATACTGTACCAAATTTCATACTAATCTGCTTATCCGGCATACACCCCTATATCCTACTGTGGGGCATAACATCATTTAACTATCATCAGTATCTTGTGGGCGGGATAAGATGGGGCTCCTTAAAGGGTGACCCAGGACCTGCCTGCTAGTGTTGAAACATACAAAAGCTCTCTTGCCCGTGACTGGAGATCGAAGCAACACATCTAGTTCCTGTAGTCTTTGTGATTCCATCGTCCCTTACGTCGCAAACTTTGTGTCCTTGCGTGCGAGAGTCGGGTGGTACAGTGTCCTCACATTAACAGTCAACGGGAAAAATACTGCATGAAACTTGGTGAATTGGATGAGAGGCCATAGCTCAGGGCCTATACTGTTACCCCATCACTGTACTATACTGTAGCATGTAATATTTATTTAATCAAAACTAATCACTAGGAAACATAACGGAAGTCTCCATAAAACCTTCAACAAACACGGTGTATTTTCACGTTATTTGGATAAAAAGAGTACAGTAATGTCAATTTGGACCACTAACGTACAGTAACTACAGGTCTTCTCAATCTCATGTAGGGGACAAAACTGGCAATGTTTTAAAATGTGAGGTAACGGTGCTGTAAAGGTACTCACGTTGATGATGCTTGTTTGTGTCTGCTGTAGGTACTGCTGTGGCTGTGTCTGTTGCTGCTGTAGGTGGTTTATCCGCTGTTGCAACTCTTGAATCTGTGGACACATCAATAATAACATTAATATTGTCATAAAAACCACAAGCTCTATTCTGGACCTTCCAAAAATAAAATATTAAATAAAATGAGAAGTTTCGTTAACACTACATATTTCTTGATGGGGTAGACTCTTCCCCTCAAGAAATACAGGAAATAACCGGTAGAGCACCAAGGTGAAGTGTGGGGCCATGTGCAAGACAACCTGCAGTCTTAATATACAGTACCGGTCTAAGAAATAACACGTTACACTTACTGTGCCTTATGTTCCCAAACCCACGATGCTAAGGGTGCTGACCTTTATTCTTTGACTATGTTTGGTATAACAAGGTACATTGTATTGTACATAAACTATTCTACACTCCCTCCAGATTGGCCAAATACTGTATGCAATTGTCCTTAAAAATACTGCACAGTATTTTAACCAACAGAGGAATTCTTATTTCACTGAATAATGTCATGTTTTATGGAACAATTCTTGAAATAAACTCGTTCAACTGACCGTACAACCTTAGCTTTCCCTTAAAAAAAACGATTACTGATTCACACAATAACACCCCCCCCCAACAGTAATTCAGAGGCATTAGTCAACTCTTCTATCACTGCGGTTATGTCTGGCAGTACAGTACAGTCCTCTGGTCAGAGGCTGGGTGAAGTACTGTAACATGATCGTCTGAGGTGCTGTGAGGTGGCTCGGTTGTCCTGTGTGAACAATGGCAGGAATGTCTACCACATCACATGTAGTAGACAACTGAATTGTTCATCCTCAAGTGGAACTGTAGAGCACTAAGCTATTCTTTCTTCTAGACAGTGAACTTTAAGAATAGGCTACCGACAGGCTTTGCTGGAGGTGATTGACAACAATATGTAAACACTGGGTGAACTGAATCACTTGGCGACTCTTAGATCAAGGATGAGATAAAGCAGGAACAGCAGCAGCCTTAACAAGCAATCAGTCAGTGATGGAGCCATGTAAAGGTTCTCTATTCTTTTAAACTGATACTGTAGTCTTGTTTTCAGATGATTTTTGAGCACAGGTTTTCACTGAGTTCCAAAACAAGGTCAAGGAGAAAATCTCTAAAAGGTTATTGAACTTGTGAGTAAAACCCCTTGACACTGGCTGATGCTGCAAGCTGGATCATCACCGTGAAACTACCGGTTATCAATACTGTACATGGAAATGCTGAGTAAAGTTTTCCTAAGAAACCATAATATCAGAACACATCTTAAATGTTTTGCCATAATTTGGTCACTGGTTTTGTGTGTGTGTGTGTGTGTGTGTGTGTGTGTGTGTGTGTGTGTGTCCATTATGAACAAATCATTGTCAATCATGGCAAGAAATTCAGGCAAGGGTCTGACTAATGCAGCAAAATATATTAAGCTCTTTCTAATCTACCCAACTATAAATGCTACAGTATATTTAATCAATGACAGACGACAGTATTAACTAGAATCATGATTGCATTTTATTTTGTTACATTTATCAAACATTAAATCTGGCTGCCCACGACCAGCTGAGGAGCTACAACACCCTCGTCAGCGTTGGTAGAATCAGAATACAGTACTTGGTAAAAAGAATTACAGTATTTAGTGATGGGTGACTCCATTAGTGTGAAGCAAATGTATCAACAACACACAGCAGTTTGTCTGATTCATTCATCAAGGATATACTGCATATTTTCTATTTCCCCCATTAATAAGTATTTCTGTAAAACAAACAAAAACAAGGAATATTAAACAAGTTCGTACATAATTTTAATGTTGCCATATATAATAACAAAACTTGAAGCCTGAGAATTTAACACAGCCCTGGGAATAGACTTACCAGTTACAGTACGGTACAGTACCTATACTATAGCACTACGACCTTACTGAACTGTTAGTATCTACAAAAGCTATAAATCATCAAATATTACAACACTTTAAATATTTAAAACATTATTTCACCTTATCCTACGCATGTGTGGGTATCTTACCACTGTAGTTCACATGTACTGTACAGAACAATGGTCACTTGTTTGTGTTAAGTTAAAAATTGTCTTCTGGACATTAGCAAAGATAGAAAAAAAAGCTTACTTAATAAATAAAAACAATGCCATATTCGAAAATCTGTACTTAAGTTGTGGTTTTGTTTCCACTGTGCTGTATTTATTTAATTTCCCTCAAGAGAAAGACACACTACACTGTACAACAATAGCCACACATGGTGCTTGTTCCAGAACTTCCTGCCAGCCAGGTCTACCATCCACCTTCCTGGATAACACCCCCATGAGCCAGGCTGCTGCCACAACATTACATCTACAGGAATTAATAACACTGCACTTCTTTACAGTGTCAGTCACCTAAAAAGAATACTGTACAGTACCAACACTGATGCGGAGAATTGTTTCATGACCCAACAGTGATGCAGTTGCACAATCCTTGCTCACTCCTTTGTCTACCATCCATCATTGTACTTTTAAATCTTTCTTAAGTCAATATTTTCAGGCAAGGGGAAATGATTGGTTTAATGCTAAATCTAAGGCCCCAGTGTGTGTATGTACACCTGACAGTGGCACTCATCTGATTCACCAAAATACATCAAATTTCTTGAACTAATAAAACCATCAAATTAAAGAATACAGAAAGGTTGTTAGCTGCAGTAAAGTGAGGTGAGGTAATAATACTGTATCCGCCAAGACCATCACTCAGCCATGGAGTAAATGAGCTACTGGTACACATTTTAAATATATACAGCAGACCAAGTTCAGTACCCTACATCCTCCACATAAGTTTCCACAACACAAGAACTACATGTATACGGTGCCTGTATACTGATACAGTACCACACATACAGAAGCTATAAGAGTATGGAGCCACTCACTTAAGCAGGGAAGACTAAAATGAATAAAGAAACACAAAAGTAGTCATCATTCAACACAAGACTGATCCAGGCCAATGATGTACACAATATACAGTACAATGCAGTACAGTAGTCATGAGCAAGAGGCAGAAAAGCTGCCATGTTAAATTAATACGTCTGTACAGTGCAGAAGTGTCAAACAGCGAGGTGTATGTAATCAGAATTTTTTTAACAGTCTACAGCGTAATGATTCATACAAGTACTGTACTGTATATGATATCGGATCACCTGAAGATTAGCCACCTCAGCTTATTTCACCTGATAATTAAATATTCAAATGAGACCTGGAGGGATTAAGTTTGGTTGGGGTAAATTTGGTTAGGTTAGATCAAGTTAGGTCAGTGTTTGGTTAGCATAAGGTCACGTTAGTATTAGGTTAGGTAATTTAGTGTAACATTAGGTCAGGTAAGCAAGAGGATAGGTCAGCTTAGGTCTGTTAGGGTGATTAATCAAAAGTAAATTAGCTCAGGTCCTAGTCTTTAGATGCTCCAAAACCTCAATCAACAGGTGTCATGAAGGTCATACAATAAACAGAGCCATGTCAAACAGTAACAGTACAGGTTGACAATCCCTTATCCGAAATCGGGGCAGAGGCATTTCGGATTTCGAAATTTTTCGGTTTTCAGAATGGTTAATTTTTTTTTTTTTTTTTGGTGTACAGTATTAGCCCACCCGACAAGTCACTGACCCACATTGGGGCGCGGGTGGCGAAAATATAATAAAAATAAAATAATTCATAAGTCTAGGTCGTGTTTCTCACTTTTGATCTTTTTTTTCATTCTTGTATTTCTTTATTATTATTATTTTATTATTACAGTATTATTGTTATTATTATTATTACAGTATTATTGTTATTATTATTATTATTATTATTATTATTATTATTAATTTTATTATCATATTTTATTATTATTATTATTATTATCATCATCATTATTATTGTTATTATTATTTTATTTTGGTGTATTTTTTATTAAAATTTTTATTTACTATGAATAATTATTATAATTATTATTACTATTACATTTTCGCCCCAGGTCCCGATGTGGGTCAGCGATCTATGCCCGGGTGGGCTAATCGTTTAAAAAAAAAAAAAAATTGCCCTCCAAAAATTTTTTCGGTTTTTAGAATTTCGGATAAAGGGTTGTTAACCTATACAAACAACAGTAGGTCCCACAAACAAACAAGTGATCAGGGATGCAAACAAATGCCACTACTAGGCACAGCATAAACCAAACAGGGACCACGTGAAGATTAGCCCTCCACCTCCTATCCCCCACCAGTGTATATACGCTGGTGGGAGAAAACCTTCACCTTGTCTGTATGGTATAAACAAGATTTGTCACGGTATAAACACACAGGTAACTCAATGTAAACAAAATATCGCAACACAAACAACAATAAACACAACAGCAACAAAATACCAGGCCGTCAGAATTTTGACTCAATTACTTTTCCGTTCTGAGTGAAGGAAAAATGAGTAAACCCCTGTACTGTAGAGTGGAAGTCTACACATGTTTCTCTCCCACAGTAGTAGTAGTACATATCTCTCCCACAGTAGTAGTACACATGTCTCTCTCCCACAGTAGTAGTACATGTCTCTCCCACAGTAGTAGTACATGTCTCTCTCCACAGTAGTAGTACACATGTCTCTCTCCAGATAGTAGTACCATGACTCTCTCCCACAGTAGTAGTACACATGTTTCTCTCCCACAGTAGTAGTACACATGTCTCTCTCCCACAGTAGTAGTACACATGACTCTCCCACAGTAGTAGTACACATGTCTCTCTCCCACAGTAGTAGTACACATGTTTCTCTCCCACAGTAGTAGTACACATGACTCTCTCCCACAGTAGTAGTACACATGACTCTCCCACAGTAGTAGTACACATGTCTCTCTCCCACAGTAGTAGTACACATGACTCTCTCCCACAGTAGTAGTACACATGTCTCTCTCCCACAGTAGTAGTACACATGTCTCTCCCCCACAGTAGTAGTTCACATGTCTCTCTCCCACAGTAGTAGTACACATGTCTCTCTCCCACAGTAGTAGTACACATGTCTCTCTCCCACAGTAGTAGTACACATGTCTCTCCCACAGTAGTAGTTCACACACACAACCCTCCCACACTGTCAATACTTAATGTAAGAAGTCATCCTTACACCCCCACGACTTTTTTTCCAATACAGGTAACTTGATTGATGTATTCCCAGTTTGATTATTTTAATGTATTTTCTTCAATAAACAGTACAGAAAGTCCTCATTTAACGTCGTGGTTACGTTCTTGAAAAATACAACGTTAACAGAATAAATTTTCCCCATAAGAAATAGATAAAACACGCTAGTTACGTTCCCCAGCCTCCCTTTGCCCCATAAAATACATTACATGTACATAAATTCAACGGAATTTTTATATAAATATATATTATACATCCAAAAAGATAAATAAACTAATTCATTTTGCATTGTATTCACTGATGAGCAGAGGTGGAGAGAGCATGTGGTGGATTTAAAACCTCCATTTTCATAGCAAGGCTAATGGTCTTGCATTGCTTCTTCACAACACTAGCATCACTAACACTTGATGGGTGCTTGGAAGCCATTTCGAATGGTCACAGTACAGTATTTATAGCAAAAAGACTTAAGCACGCACATATGCTGTGGAAGCCTACAAAGACTGGAGACCCCTTGAGGCGCTCCATGAGAGAGAGCGTAGCATGCCAAGATTAGAAAGGGTGATGCTCCATACAAAGTAGTCAGTGGCGACGTTATAATGAATTGGTCGGGACGTTGTCGGAATCATGGGGATCTAAAGAGTAGAGACGTTATAACGAAACAACATTGTCGGGGGCAATGTTAACCGAGGACAGTACAGTACCATAAGTACACAGGTCACCACTGATCGTTCATCCTTTTGTGTTGACAAATTTTTTCATATATAAATACAGTACATAACACTGCATGTATAACAACACGAAGTTGTTAGTATCAATAACTTTTGGACCATTTACCTGTAATGGTATACATTAGTGTTAAAAGCACTATCTTTCTGCATTCCTATGAATCATTTGAACTGTTATGTAAACTGTGTACTGTACTGTAATGTGGTGTACCAGTATCAAAAAAATTTAAAACTTCTAATGTAGTAAAGTACTGTACAGTTTGAAAGGTAATTGCTTTCCTTTGCTTCTTGAATATCAGTCACTTTACCTTGAATGCTTCTGAGATATGATGGTGGGACAGAAGCAAAAAGCATTCATGGGTCCAAGTGCTAGTGTACAGTATACAGTACATGTACTGTACTATACAGTACAGTGCAGTGCAGTAGTCTGTACAAGCAGATGACATCCAAACCATGATACAGCAGCACAAGCACAATTTTGTGTGACAGAGTTAGCCATGTAGAGTATACTAATAGATTAATACTGTAATGTAATAAAAAAAATTGAGGTTGTTTGGGTCAATGTTGAAGGAAGCGGGAAAATTATCATATTGTACATTACAGTACAGTCCTTGGATCCCCCCAAAAAAAAATCCAACACTGTTCAGGTGCCAAGCATGTCCAATACTTTATGTATAAACATACCAGAAACTGTCACACAACAGTAACAATGCAAAGAAAACTAACAGTAACAATATGAAAAGCAGAAACTGTTGCAATATAATCGGTTTCATTTTATTTCCATAATGTCCATAAGAGACGACAATACAGGTATTCAGATTCCCTGAACAAAGTATAAAGAAATTTTTTCCGTTCATGTTTGTGTACAGTACTGTATTTACAGTGAGGGCTGATTTACAGACACCCTCCATGAGAGATGTAAACTGGTCACCAGAGGGTGATGGCCAACTCATGCTATGTGCTCACCCTCTACTATGGCTGTAGAGTATAAAGATGCATGATGAAGTCAATAAAGTGCATGTGCATATACTGTTCAGTGACTAAATAAACCACACTTTGATGACCACTATTGAGAGATGATCTGGTGTAAAGTGAGAAACTGAGTTGTCGTACCTCAATGATCACAAGTACAGTACAGTACTGTATAAGCTGTCACCATTATTTACCATGCCAATTTTTACTGGTTCAAATATTCCATTTCACGTTAATATATATTTTCATACAACAATGTGTACACACATACACACCACACACACAAAGACATTTTAATGTTTTAAAGTCACATAATATTATGGGTAATTTGTGAAAGTGGGACAGATTTTGCAGAATGGGAGAGCATACAGTACATGAAACATACATACAGTACTTCTATGGGTAGCTGTGCCAGTGACTAAGGATGCTTAAGAACTGCTTTATCCTTTTCCCCCAATACAATACACAACAATACAGTACAGGTATTTACAAATAAGTGATTCATTAAGTTATACCCTGAGTAATGATTCTTTCCAAGTACAGTACAGTAAATAGAAATATTCTGGTGTGTGTTTTTTCCATTTCTTTTGAATTTCATCTTCACATTTCCTTTTTTTTTAATCCCTGTTCCTCAATATTATCCTCACCAGTGCTGTAGTGTTTGAACCCAAGGAATATTATTTGGCTATATTGGCTCAACATCCTTCACGCCATGGCTTGTGATCACAATTATTTACCGAGTAAGAAACAATCACCAGGTACTGAAAGCGTTACCATTAGGTACTGTAAACATTGCTAATTAATCACTTCATGTGGCAATCCTAAGATTTGATGGCTGGCAACTGTGACCCACCACTCATTTTCTGGCTGCCTTTATCAATCCTCCCATAGGTCATAACTCTCCAGGCAACACAACTTTTAATTCTATTCATCCCTCCCAGTCTCTGACTTCTGGTCCTCCAACTTCCTATTATTTGGGGTGAGGGATGGTGGTAAAGATATCAATGGCTTATATTGGCCAATTTATCAAATTTTTCGTTTTCCATGTAGCTATGTCGCCCCCCCCCCCCTCCATCTAGTGCCCAAATTTGAGTTATATTGCTTGTCATGGTGTGGGGCTCTAACAAGCCACTTTCAAATGGAATATGGATCGTCGCTAAACATGCAAATTCCACAAGTGATGAGCTGGTTCTTTACCAAAGTGAGGTATGAGCGACCTCTACACCCCATTGTTCATTCCCAACCTTTTCTAGTCCCTTTAATTACAGTAGTCTTCTCAAGAGAATAGGTTTAGGGCATCCCTTGGACAATCACGGACGGACACAAGAAAAATTTATCGGGCATTTCTGTTAGATCATTGTCACTAAAAGGAGACAAAACTAGAAATATAAATTACTGTATAGTATAAACAATACTGGACCCAAGACACACCCTTGTTGTAACTCCTCAATGTACCTGCCATATTCTTCACCTTGTTCCACTAATCTGTTGACAATTAATGATAATCCTTTATTTTAATATAAATTTCCTCATTGCTACTTATGTCACCACAAAATCGGGACAAAAAATTACATTGTGTTGGAGTTAAGATGCAGCCTTCTCTGACTCCCTACCTAACCTTTAACCTTACACTGATTAAAATCCAATAATTAATAAATTTTAATTGAAACAGCAAAAATGTGAGGATTGTTGAGTTCTTTGACTGATTGTTTAAATGTAGGCATTTGATTTTTTGTGACTTTACATTGCCTTGTGTAAGTGTATAGTATGCTACAAGTTTTAACTATGTAAAACAAGGAGAGCTGAGGGTAGGCCTAGAGTGATATGTGGAGACATTGTAGGAAATGACCCCAGGGATAAGAGGCTGCAGGAGACCACACAGCATGGAGAGCTGTCATCATGCGGTCACAGCTAACCCACGTGTGTGAAAAATGGCTGCAAAATGATGACAATGAAAATGGGGAGGTACTGTACAGGTAATTCTAATAGATTCCAACTTTTACAACACTTTTATCTTAATGAATAACTTGGGCCGGGTTAAAGAAATTTGGGAGAGTGCAAATTTATCAAACATACTGATCATTCAACATGTACCCAAGGATCAGAGGCTGTGAAGGGGAGGTGCTCATTCAGTTGGTACATTGGATATGTGACCACGTGGGGCATTGCTTGGATCACGCGGGATTGGTTAGAGTTACATCAGTTGTGGGGGTAGGTGCTTGGGTCAGATTACCTCGCTGGAGTGATAGTTTGGGTCATGTGAGGGATGTTGTTTTGGAATACCCAGTCCAATGTCCACCCCCCCCCCCCATACAGCACATCCACTGCTAAACATGGCATCTATCACTAATACTGTATCGTGTTGATGGTGTTCTCAACTGTGCCATACAACACCACAAGAACTAAGTGGCTCAGGGTGCTGTCAGGATGCCAAGCATACAAGGGCTGCATAAAAACCAACTTAGCATTTTGAGCATGATAAAAATGCCAAGAAACTACAGCAAAAATATTGCACGAAGAAAAGCAAATTATATACTGTGTTATTAAGAAGAAAGTTTGCTATGTAACAGGAAACTAGTTTTTCCCCAGATAAAAAAATATGAGGAAGGAATAGCAGTCAGAAATGGTACAAGTGTCATGTGAACCAGCCCATGATATGTGTGAGTCCAATTCATAAGTCATCACCACTGCTAGTAGTAAGGGAGACCACAGATTTAGTCTTACATAAAAACAAAAAATAGCTATTATTGTACTGTATTATACTGTATTACTTTTAAAATTTTCACTTCTATTAATCTGTTTTGTCAGCTTCAATACATATACTGTACACCTATACAGTAACTAACTAAGAAAGGTGTTTGTACTGTACATCATAGCCTTGAGACAGCCTGAAAACAAAGACACTAAAGGGGACAATTATTGCAATTTTTTTAAAAGTAGCAATTTGTCGACCCTACATCACCCCGATCAGTACAAATTAATGACCTGACTGTGTGTGTAGTTTATACTTCTATAATTTGGACACTGATTAGGTCCATCCCTGTACTGTACAGGTGTCAACCATTTCACCTCTTTAATTTAGGGTCCTTCCTGATCACCTTCATCCCTCCACTATGGAAACATGACCATCAGCTTTAGGGCCTTACGGTAACCCTTAGGCCCCGGATGATGTTCCAGAACGTCCAACTAGCGCGCCCCGGGTGACGTTCCAGAACTTCCGCCTATTTTCCAGCCATTTTTTTATTTTTGTTTTTATTATCATTTTTTTCTCGATTTAACCCCGCAGGAGGGGGGGGGGAGGGTGTTACTGCCAGCAGCACCCTAACCCAGGGCTTAAGGGCCGGGAACCAATAGAACTAAAGCCCACTTGTGTTGGGTTTTGATTGTAATGGTTAGGGTAGAGTTCATAAGGACTGTGGCCCATCTCACTGTGTTAAGATTTGCTAACTACAGTATACCGTACTGTACTCAACCTGATCATGGATTCATAAAATGACTGACAATAATCACCATTTTAAATGTAATAATTTATCATTTTGAGTCTCACAATTTCACTCAGTCCTATATATATCGACCCCTCAAAAATATTTCATCAAACAATCTTTAAAAATTGAACGACAGCATTGATAAATAAAATAAACTACAAAAGAAAGTTTTGGCGACGGACTGATACCATCACAAGAGTGAAATGGCGGCCTTCATTTGTATAGGGATCATTTATTGTGTACAGTAGCTATAGTAGCTATGCAGTTTAAGTTGTACAGCTACTGATTTTTAAGAACTATTTTCAAGTTTTAATTCACATGTTGTACTCATGTCTACAATAACGCTTAATTCACAGATAAATCTATACTGTATATACAGTCGCTGATGCTTTACTGATAAAACTTTTGTACTGTACTGTATAATACAGTACTACAGTGATCCCTCGGTTAACGAGATTTCGGTTAACGAGTTACCTTCCATAAGATTCTTAACTTCGGTTAAAGAGCAATCCCTCGATTAACGAGTTTTTTACGAGCCGACCTCAACATGTTTTCGCTTGCATCTGGCGGTCCACCACCTGTAGTATTAGTCCGCCAATACAGTAATCGGTTTTAGGGCTTAAATTCCTTACTATTTTAGTAAATATCAAGAAGTTCATACTATTCAATAATTTTAAAAGTTTAATATTCAATTTTTTAGTCATTTTAACAATTATTGAACATAATTTAAGATAAAGAAACTAGTTTCTGGCATGCCATCCAGCCTGTTAACACATAAACAGGCGTTAGTCTCTCTCTTTTCAGTGGAGGTAACATATTGCTTGAGACTCTCTTCAACTAAATGCTTTTTTTCTGTGTTTCCAAGCAAATTATTGGTCATTTTGAAATTTATTTTACATATTGACAATATATAATGCAGTGCAGTGTTGATTTAAAGAAAATAATCTTGAATTACACCAAGAGAACTAAAATTTTATGGGTGAAATGGCGCCATGGGGTGACTTCTCTTCCACCCCCAATGCCTTCTCTTCTCCCTTCTCCTCCATCCCCATTCTAATTCCCATCATCATCATCATCATCATCATCATCATCCAGGAGCCTTCTACATACACACCTCAAAGTAAGTGTGCTTTTCTACATTTTTTGTTGAATTTAGACAATTTTCTGTGAGCTGGAACCAATTACCCAAAAACCCATTGAAACAATGGTTTCGGTTAACGAGCAACATGCTGGAACGGATTGTGCTCGTTAACCGAGGGACCACTGTACAGTAAAACCTTGAGGAACCAGAACCCATAAATGCACAACCTTAAGTTATCTAAAAACGTCACTAACGATTCCTCCAAATTAAGATATTGTGCTGTACAGTACTATACCCTGAAAATTCTCAAACATTCTGAAGTAGTCCAAGGGAGGGGAGTACAGCAGTTCACACCCACTACATTTGCTATTTTAAAGCTGTTGATAGTGCAGCTGCTTAAAAGTTCACTACTGTACTGATTTTGCTAGGCGTGTGAAGGATAAAGGACCTTTCTCTTCATAAATTCACCATGCAAACGAGACAGGTCTTATTTTAAGATGTTTACCCCATAACAGAGTTACTGGTCCAGGGGAAGTGAAACAGCATCAAACAGTGAGAGGTTAAGTGTTCTACTGTGAAAATGATGCTGACACATATCATTATAAACTAATGGTGCTGGTGATAGGAAGAGTGAAAAAAAAATATGCCTGTGTTTTACAAGATTAATAAATGGGCATGATCACCAAGAATATAACAACTGACTGAGGCTTATACTGTGCTACTGTACTGTATACAATGTTCTACTTTTAGGCAGGCTTAAGTGTTTTGGTGACTCTCCTGCTTTAATTTTTATCCCCCCCCCTCCCACCAATTTTTTTTAATAGAAAACTTCAAAATGGATTTTTTTCCCTCTGGGAATGAGGAGAATAGTAAAATATGGCACAGTACTATATGTATTTCATAAAAGTAGGTACAGTACAGTACTGTCAACATCCAAGGTAAGAAACTTTTCAGTCTATTATCAGTATCTTAAGAAATAGGTAGACCAGAGGATATTTTCATAGATAACTTCTTTTTTTATTTAATTAACAAATAAAGCAGACTGTTTGTTGTGTGCAAATATAAACAACCTGGCTGATCATCAACAGGGAAGGTTGATCAAGGATCATGCTGCCAGAGTTGGGAAGAGCCCCGGGAGAATGATCGTCAACTAGCTACAGTACACATCACTCTTTAACATACATACTAGTATAAGGCAGAATGGTAATGGTCAAAGTATAGAATATTTGGGGAAGGTTCTCCATGTGACCACTCCTAAAAGGGGAGTTGATGGAGGGAACAAGGCATTATAGATATGGATTCACTGATAAGATTACCACACTTGACTCTTTTTTTTAACTGTACTGTGCGTCCTCTCACTCATTACCTCCTCTGAGTATTCAATCCTTAACCATGGGCATTTGTCTTGTCTTTATAATAAAGTCCTTGTACATATACCTCATACTAGCTACTGTATATCACTTGCATACATCTGCCCTAGAGTAAAGGGTCTTTGTACATCTGACTAAATCACTCTGCCCTGCCAGCTACGAGGGCACTTGAATGTCTGACATATAATCCCCGGTTCCCATCTCTGTAAAAATGGATTGGTAATAGGGATGGCATCTTGCTGTAAAACTTGCTTCAAATTTGCCTGATGACATCCAAGACATTATGCCATCAGGTAATCACAGCTAATTCACGCAAGCGTAGTAAATGGCCGTAAAACAGTGATGATGATGGATGATACAGTACTGTACCATGTTTCTCTTCCTACACATTTCTCATCTTGCACAGATCAACATTACTTATGTCTCATTCACTTTGCTATGCTATTCTTCAAAAATATTCTCAGATCTTGCATTTGGTATAACTTAACATATCTTCTAAAAAGTCCACGAGCAACAATCATGTTCAGTTTTACAGGTAGACCAGCTATGTGTTTAGCTACTGTCAGTATTTCTTCTTTCAGAATCTCTACCTCTCAAAATTCATTTACACCCTATAACTATGGTATAGTTTAACATAGTACGGTAATGCAATGCGTAAATTTCAGCGTAATTAATATTATGTTCGGTTACCATATATAGGATCAGTATGCCACACAGCCACACACACCAACCCTACCGGAACATTGTGAGGTAAGTTGCATTTAGCATTTCAGAAATCATCAGACCCATCCTGGCAGATACATTTTAGAGATACAAGTACAGTACCTGAAATTGATATCTGAATATTGTCGTCCCATCCAAGAAATTATTGTAGACCTATCACAAATAAATATTGATCATGACCACCGTCCCTACAGCTAACACCCACTGACCATGACCACCGTCCCACAAGTAACATCCACTGATCAAAACCACCGTCCCTACAGCTAACACCCACTGACCATGACCACCGTCCCTACAGCTAACACCCACTGACCATGACCACCGTCCCACAAGTAACATCCACTGATCAAAACCACCGTCCCTACAGCTAACACCCACTGACCATGACCACCGCCCCACAAGTAACATTCACTGATCAAAACCACCGTCCCCTACAGCTAACACTCACTGATCAGACCACCGCCCAGTAACATCCACTGATCATGACCACGCCCCTACAGCTAACACCCACTGACCATGACCACCGTCCCCAGCTAACACCCACTGATCAAAACCACCGTCCCCTACAGCTAACACCCACTGATCATGACCACCGGCCCCTACAGCTAACACCCACTGACCATGACCACCGTCCCTACAAGTAACATCCACTGATCAAAACCACCGACCCTCCAGCACACCCACTGATCATGACCACCGTCCCCACAGCTAACACCCACTGACCATGACCACCATCCCTACAGCTAACATCCACTGATCATGACCACCGTCCCTACAGCCACCCACTGATCATGACCACCGGCCCCTACAGCTAACACCCACTGACCATGACCACCGCCCCTACAGCTAACACCCACTGACCATGACCACCGCCCTACAGCTAACATCCACCGTCCCTACAGCTAACACTCCACCGCTCCCACAGCTAACACCCACTGACCATGACCACCGTCCCTACAGCTAACACCACCCGACAATGACCACTGCTAACACCACTGACCATGACCACCGTCCCCTACAGCTAACATCCACCGCCCTACAGCTAACATCCACTGACTGCGACCACCGTCATGACCACCGCCCACAACACACTGACCACGACCACCGTCCCCACAGCAGCTAACATCCACTGACGACCATGACCACCGTCCCTACAGCTAACATCCACTGACCATGACCACCGTCCCACAGCTACCACCCACTGACCATGACCACCGTCCCTACAGACCACCGCCCTACAGCTAACACCACTGATGATGACCACCCCCACAGCTAACATCCACTGATGATGACCACCGACCCAGCTAACACCCACTGACCATGACCACCGGTCCCTACAGCTAACACCCACTGATCATGACCACTGCCCCTACAGCTAACACCCACTGACCATGACCACCATCCCTACAGCTAACACCCACCATGACCACCGACCACCCACTGACCCCACCGTCCCTACAGCTAACACTCCACTGACCATGACCACTGTCCCTACAGCTAACACCCACTGACCATGACCACCGCCCTACAGCTAACACCCACTGACCATGACCACCGGGCCCCTACAGCTAACACCCACTGACCATGACCACTGCTAACATCCACTGACCATGACCACCGTCCCTACAGCTAACATCCACCGTCCCCAGCTAACACCCACTGACCATGACCACCGGCCCTACAGCTAACATCCACTGACCATGACCACCGCGTCCCTACAGCTAACATCCACCATCCTTACAGCTAACACCCACCATGACCATCAGCTAACACCCAGTCATGACCACCGCCCAGCTAACACCCACTGATCATGACCACCGTCCCTACCCTAACACCCACTGACCATGACCACCGTCCCCTACAGCTAACACCCACTGACCATGACCACCGCCCCCCAACTAACACCCACTGATGATGACCACCGTCCCTACAGCTAACACCCACTGATCATGACCACCGTCCCTACAGCTAACACCCACTGACCATGACCACCGTCCCTACAGCTAACACCCACTGATGATAACCACCGTCCCTACAGCTAACATCCACTGACCATGACCACCGTCCCTACAGCTAACATCCATTGATGATGACCACCGTCCCTACAGCTAACACCAACTGATGATGACCACCGTCCATACAGCTAACACCCACTGATGATGACCACCGTCCCTACAGCTAACATCCACTGATGTGTGTAAACTGAGTTATTATGTTTGGGGGTTCACTTCAGTTTTAAAATGGTGGGAGATTGCTTTTTAGGATAAACCAATGGAAAAGGAGCAATACCACAACAAACTGCAGTACCATAGTAAAAATTACATACAATAGTAGTATAGATGAATGACAATACAGTACAGTACATGCATTATTTATCACCCATGAACTGCAAAATAAACCTTGAAGAACTTGTAACATGTAGATACATAAGCCAGCATGGACCAACTCAACATTTGTAATGAATGATATACAGTAATGTATTTCATGTTTTAGTCAGTGCTCATTTGACATATGTCTCATGTATATTAAATACTTTCTATAAAGGCGCAATATGTCTGCAGGAATGTACATTGAACCCGTGCTGAACCTGTCCACTGCCACAAGCTTGAAGATTAAAGTGACATCTGTTACATTCCATTCAACAAAATCTCTTCTCTACTCCTCACAGTACAGGGTATGTACTCCTCACATCTATTAGATTGACGGATGTACAGTACAGTACTGTACATTAACCTAACCCAAAGCAATTCACCCAAATTTAAATACCAGTACCAATTTATAAGACACAATCACATAAATGTTAACATGTAAATGATGTTTTATGTCATCTTTTATATCATTATAACAGCCAATATTGCACCTAAAAGTGCACCTGGCAACACGATAGCCGACACTTACATGGGACGCATCTAATATTCTTACTTAATAGCTGACTCCATCACTGACCTTAACAATTCCAACCTCCTTTTTGAAGTTGTAAAAATATCTTGCACAGTACTGTACTGTAATTCACCATGGGAAGAATAAATCCTGAAGAGAATTACCCTAAAAGGGATACAAGCAGTAAACAGTACAAGTGACTCATTAGTGAAGACTACTGTATTGTAGCAGTGTTTACATAATATGGTCACGTAACAGTAATTTTCTCATAAAAAAACCTAACATGCCAACAATAAATGGAAGAACATATTGACAGATCGTGTTGAAAATTTATTAAGTGCCATGTCAGCAATGTATGAAGATGTATACCTGATACTGATTATCAGCAAAAAATTCATGTCAATTTATTGGCCCTTTTCATGTACCGAAATTGCATTAAATTTCATACTGACAACATCAATATATCCATTAAATTGATACGAGTCAATACAGGGTGCATCAGAAGTCCGTACACACGTTATTTTTTATGTACAGTACTGGAGAATAAGGTCAATGTATGTATTACGAAATTTTCTCAAAGATACTTGCATGAAAGAACAGATAAATGTATATTTGTTAATGGCTTGCAATTTCCAAATTTATTAGAAGAAGATTTTCTCTGACTACACACGTCTGATGCATCCTTGTAAGCTGACAAACTCTAATGCCGATCCTCCCACAGTATTGTACTGTACTGAACTGTCCATGATTGGATGGCTACTCCAACTTGTCCTTATATGTTGTCCTTTTAACACAACACAGGAGCCTTGTGAGGTCCATACACACTGTCAGCTGTTTGTTATCTTTGAATGTACAGTACCTAAAATCTTATCACAGTTCACAGTTGTTGAGCAACGGAGGCATAAAATACAACTCCAAATACACAATACTGTACCGTACAGCATGCGAGTGTGTATCAGTGTAAACACATGCATCACTAGCTCCCTCACTATGGGATACCACTTTTAATATTTTATTTTTGCTAAAAATATTTGGCCAAAACCAGATGATTATTCAGCACACAGACACCCATGTACCAAGGGGTTAAGTGCAGTGCAATACTACTGTATTGTGTTTTAAATTAAAGACAAGGAAACCAGGAAATCAAATTGCACCTTAGGATTGAAGATGAGATGGCCGCAAAGGCTCCTTGATGATGAAGGCGTAGAGGTGATGATGATATTCACACCCCTCACATTACAGTAAGTACTGTACTCTATTGTAGTGTAGTGTATGTTCTTAAACCTCCACTAGTCTTACATCACATTAACATCCCCTAATATAACCAAACAGTTACCTTGCCTCAAATGGTAAAAGCACGCAGCTACTCTGCTCAACAAGACGCCAACTACACACACACACACAGCTAGTCTTTAAATATATACGGCCAAATTTTCTCTGTAAATAAATTAAGCGCTGCACAATACGATATAGACAAAACTAATGCCCTCACACCATGCATCAGAACATGTGGGTGACAGCAGTGCACAGAGCGGTCTAACTTACAAACACACTAGAATCATGGCTACCCCTTTAAATATAACACCATACTGATTCTCTTTTGCATTATGTACTGTACTGTACTTTTAAAGTTTGGGATTTTTTATCTTTGAATGTACTGGCCCGGTACAGTACAGTACTTGTATTTATAAACAGGATTCTACTTAACTTTATACACACAGTACATACAATACTGTACTAAGCAGATAACAATACTTCTTGGAAAAATATCTATTATAATGTTAACCGAAGAATACCTGAGCAGCACTGTACTTAAATCTTTATTCACCTGACTGATGAAATGGCAAACATTCATACATACAGTTTTTGGTCATACACACAGCTGAGACAAGATACACAAGGTGACATAAGTAAACACAAGGTATCTTAATGTGTGTGTGTGTGTGTGTGTGTGTGTGTGTGTGTGTGTGTGTGTGTGTCTTATGTTTCTAGCCAGGGCATAAAACATGACTATAACCAGGACATTATTTAACACCCAAAAATAACTCGACAAAACATGGTGGTAAGTCAAAGATAAACCCCAGTACAGTACGGTTAATGGTAGAGGAGCCATCTACAGGGTTACCTATACTGTACATGACTCACTACTATACACTACATTGAATACTCAACCAGTTCACAACAGAAACGTTGAACAATAAGCAATTAAACTACAGTAGCCAACAACAACAAAAAAAACATGAGCGGTCATCAATTCCTTTTTAGCCTTTTTCAGTTTTTTTTATTGTATGTCAAATCAGTGAGGCTGTTTGGACCGTGAAAATCTAATATGAACTAAAATCACCACAGCTTGGTGGACCACAACACTGAGAGGAAAGCAGCCTGTAAGACGATGAGTCTGGAGGGTGGAGGACAAGACTCCCACACCCAAAACAACTCCAGACAATGCCTCTTCACTAGACTATTGCTGTACTGTGGAGCCTATTTATCCTTCTCAAAATTAAAATCTGTCAATCTAGTATACAGAATTCTGCAATAACATTGCTCAGATAAAATATGAAATTTTAATAAATGGCCAGACACTGGATAGCCACTACTCTACAGTATATCAATACTGAACCAGGAATAGCAATAACAGGTAAATTTCACAACCAAATTACACATTTATTCAATGAAAGTGCACAGAAGAAAGTGGGTTTTTTGCTGTTGGTTAGTCCATAAAACTACTGGAAGTTATCAACGTAATTTCTCCCACATGCCACCAGCTGGTGTGTTTGTTCTGTACTGTAATGTCCCTGACTCTACACCAACAGTTCCCAGCCGGGGTTCCCAGAAAACAAGGGTTCGGCAAGCATCTTTCAAGGGTTCCGTAAAATTTACTGATAAAATTGTAATGACAATATTAAATGGAACTCTTTTTAAATTGAGCTTAACATTAAAATATATACAAGTAAACTCCCTCTAACCCAGAGTTGCTTAATCCGGATCCCCTTGAAAACTGGACTGGGGTACAGCATCAGGCGCATGTACATTATCCAACCCAAGCACATACAAAACTCTGTTTGTACAGGAAAGGTAACTCAACAGTTTCCTCTGAGGAAGCAGCGGAAGTGCCTTAAGAAATATGAATAGTGTACAGTAGATACAGTCAATGAAATTAGCAGAGAAAATGCAACCTCAGCACCACCTTTGGTGCCATACATTGCGAGTCGTACAATCACCTCCTGCCTCAACCACCCCATGATAAGTTAATAATTAATAAGTACAGTAACACATACTATGTGCTTCTAATTTTCAACAACAGCCATATTATAGTGTAGTAATAATGTATACCATAAGAAATGCTCTTCTACTTTGTATGTTTCTCTTATCACTTTCCTATTATATCAGGCTACGGCCACGAGCAAAAATATTTACGGCTAGTGAAAAAGTGTATCAAATTCTTTATCAATGGCATCTGTTGTAATTGTGGTAGAAAGATTATTTTGGTGCCATAATGACCCTGAATAAGTTCTCTACAAGACTGTAAAAAAATCCATAAAGAATATTTCTACACAATACAGTACTTTATAATGATGGGAACTCAAATCTTTTATGAAATAAAGTAAGAAATGTCTATACCGGGGTTTATAAAAATCAGTTCTAATATATATATATATATATATATATATATATATATATATATATATATATATATATATATATATATATATATATATATATATATATATATATATATATATATATATATATATATATATATACGGGTATATATACAGAATATATATATATGAAAAGAGCCATCAAATGGAGGTACAGTATTGTAATTTTTAGGGTAAGAGGCTTGTATGGATCTAAGTACAACAGCCTAGACAGCACCGCTGCCAGACGTTTGAGAGCTCCCGGCAACACCAACTGATAGGTGACTCACTGAGTACAGCTGTACAGCACTGAGAGCCAGCACCAAGTTGCTATGAGCATAAGAAAGACCCGGGAAAAATTTACTTTTTCCCACAGATGTTAAAATCCTAAACGGCTAAAAAATCCTTCAAATGGCGAATATGAACTCTGAGGGTGCTAAGTCTAAGCTAAAAATTACAGTAAGATCATAGGTTCAGTGTTCTTAGGTAGCTTGAGTCAGAAATCTCCCATTCTCTGGAATTTTCCACCTGGCAATACTGTACAGCTACAGTAGACACTACAGACCTCCGCTCAGCCTGGAATTTCAGCCAAACCGGACAGCCCCCCCCCCCCCACCATTGGTCCAGATTAGAGGAAGTTTACTGTATATTTTTTTCACTGATATGTAATTTAGTTGTAATTTTGCTTGAGAAGGGAATAGAGTAGATAGAGATGACTGGGGTTCCAGAAATATTATATGTGGCTTACAGGGTTCCTTTGCCATGATAAGGATGGAAACCACTGGACTCTACACAGTGATGCCACAACATGGTCAATATAGCTCTCCTTGTGATGCTCTCACTCAGGAGAAATGAAAATACAAGCGGCAGTAAAAAGTGTATCACTCATCTGTAGTGCAATATTGCCATAAAGTGACCCGAGGTAATGCCTGATTGTTGAAACAGCAGCCTCAGGCCTGGGACCAAAGCCCTCACTTGCTCTCACACCAACTCAGTTTAAAAAAAGTTGGTTAGATAAGCCACATTTTAAGCAGCAACTTTCCACTTTTATATTGTATCCTGTTTCTTCATATATCTGTACAGTAATCTGAAGCAACCAGGTTTCACAGCCACACAACAGAGTTGTTGATGAAATAATGTGTGTTAGATCCCATCAGCCATCAGGTTTATTATTACCTAAAATAATATACTGTATAGTACAGGAAATAAGAACTCAATTACACTGTACTAATAACCCACATTTAACATGGCTTCACTTAATGTATGTACATTACAACATAGAGTACTGTACAGTACTGCAAGTGATAAAATAGGAAACATTCGTAAAATGTAGTTCATGGTTCACTAGTGTACAGCATTACGTAGTCTGGTTGGAAAAACCACCAGAGTATGAATGAGGGGGACCAACAGGCTGCATTTGAGTGGGATCACCAGGCTGCATCTGAGTGGGACCACCAGGCTGCATCTGAGTGGGAGCACCAGGCTGCATCTGAGTGGGACCACCAGGCTGCATCTGAGAGGGACCACCGGGCTGCATCTGAGTGGGATCACCAGGCTGCATCTGAGTGAGATCACCAGGCTGCATCTGAGTGGGACCATCAGGCTGCATCTGAGTGGGATCACCAGGCTGCATCTGAGTGGGACCACCAGGCTGCATCTGAGTGGGACCACCAGGCTGCATCTGAGTGGGACCACTAGACTACATCTGAGTGGAAATACCAGGCTGCATCTGAGTGGAAACACCTGGCTGCATCTGAGTGGGAGCAACAGGCTGCATCTGAGTGGGAACACCCAGTAGTGTACTTGTAGTACTGTATATAGTACAGTGCCCAAACTACCAGGCCTAGGTACTGATGATGACAAACAACAACCAAAACAGAAGAGGATCACAGCACAGAAGACATAAGACATTCTTCTTAGACGGAGGGTCATTGTTGCCATTCAAGAGGCCAACATCCTTGGCCACCATGATACAGTATGGTAAACAAAGACACATGCAGGGCCTCAAAAGCTGCCTTAAAAACACTCCCAAATATTTTTGTTTTGTTTTAGATCAGACCATCCTTACTGAAAATAAAACAAGTACCTGTACAGTAGTATATCTAGCCATAACAAAGAAAATTACATTGGAGGTTTGGCAAGGAAAGATTCAAGTTTATTATACTGGAATTATCTCAAAAAGCTGCTTACAAAAAGTATTTCAGCAACTTATATTCATGAGAAGAAATTCCTCTCATAAATAAATTTCATGGGAAAAGTTCCCATCTAATCAATGTTATAAAAATTATATTCTGGTTTAGAATACCCACCACAGTGCCTACAAACATTTTATACAAGAACTTTTCCACACCAAGAATACTGTACAGTAACAAGAATTTCCATTAACCCCCCCCCATATATATATAATCTTCTACATGTAAGTTTTAAGTTTCTCAGACAGTTACTAGAACAATGATGTGTGTGTGTGTGCTACAAAGTTATAACGAGTTCATACAGTGTAGTACTGTACTCTCAAAGCATCAAAGAAATTACAAATCAATTTCTAATGAGCATGGTCAAATGATATGTACAGTAGACATAGGATCCTTAGCAAATTTTCATAACCACTGTAAACAGAAATTCTGAAGCAGCCCTAAACACAATTTTTCATAAGAAATTTAAGGTCTAAAAGTTTGGAAAAATTAGTTAAGTTATCACTGAAGGACTGTACTTACCTTTTGCTGTGTCTGGACGCTCTGAGGCATTTTGTAGAGTTGTTGTAGTTGTTGTTGACACTGCTGGATTTCATAACTGAAGTTCATTTGAGGTTGCATTGAATGAGGTCCTTGTGGTGTCATGCCAGGCCCTCCCACAGCACCTTGTGGCATTCCCATGGGCCCTCCAGTTGTCATTCCAGGACCCATGGGATTTTGGGTGTGCATCCCAGATCCCATCTGTCCCACAGAACCCATCTGGCCAGGACCCATTTGACCAGCAGCACCAGTGGTGGGAACCTGACCAGGTGAACACGTAGACATTGGCCCTCCACGTCCAACGGGCATTTGGTTCGTGGGACCTGGGGGACCAGCAGGCCTTGAAGGCATTTGGCCTGGTGCCATGGAAGTCAACTGACCTGCCTGGTGCATCTGACTGGGACCACCATGTTGCATTTGATTAGGACCACCATGCTGCATTTGACCAGGACCACCATGCTGCATTTGGCCAGGACCACTAAGTTGCATTTGGTTGAGACCACCATGTTGCATCTGAGTGGGACCACCAGGATGCATTTGGCCAGGACCACTAAGTTGCATTTGGTTAGGACCTCCTGGATGGATCTGAGTAGGACCATGTTGCATCTGAGTGGGACCACCAGGCTGCATCTGAGTGGGAACACCAGGCTGCATCTGAGTGGGCCCACCAGGAAGCATCTGAGTGGGACCACCAGGTTGCATCTGAGTGGGACCACCAGGAAGCATCTGAGTGGGACCACCAGGCTGCATCTGAGTGGGACCACCAGGAAGCATCTGAGTGGGACCACCAGGCTGCATCTGAGTGGGACCACCAGGCTGCATCTGAGTGGGACCAACATGTTGCATCTGAGTTGGACCACCAGACTGCATTTGAGTGGGACCACCAGGCTGCATCTGAGTGGGACCACCAGGCTGCATCTGAGTGGGACCACCAGGCTGCATGTGAGTGGGACCACCAGGCAGCATCTGAGTGGGGCCAACAGGCTGCATTTGAGTGGGGCCAACAGGCTGCATTTGAGTGGGGCCACCTGATGCCACTTGACCAGGTTGTAGCTGGCCAGAACCAAGTGTCATCTGGTCCTGTGACACCTGTCCCTGAGGACCATAGGTCCCTGGTCCTATTATTCTATACCCTGGTTGACTTATAGTCTGCTGTAGATAGGGACTTCGAGGTCCATGTGGACTGGGGAACCTCATCATTCCTGAGCCTTGGGGACCGCACGGAGAGATCCCCATTGGCACAGAAGCACTAGATAGGCTGCCTGGAGACATACTGTTGGGCGTCCTTGTATTTGGGGGCAAGCCATTACTAGTCACTGTGTTTGGCATCATGCCATTTTGAGACATGGCACTTGTTGGCACACTTCCTGGGGAACTGGAAGCTGTAGGCACGTTGGTGGGTGCTGAGGGCTGTTGACGTTGTGTGGCTGTTATTGTTTGTGTGGGCCCATTAACTGTTGTTGTCAATGTTGTGGTAGGCCCTGACGATGCCTGCACCTGAACACTCTCACTAATAGATTCACTGTTTACTAAACTAATTACTGCACTATTCACTATATTGCTATTGACACTTTGAGTCGACACTGGTCCGTTACTTTGAGAAAAACACACACTTGATGTACTAGTGCTAGGAGTCAAATTACCATCACTAACATTACAAATACTGTCAGGCAACACAGAGTCTTGTCCTTGCTGTGCTGATATAGGTGACTGTTGTTGGCTTATAGGATGTGCAGGCCTCTGTCCTGCTGCCAAGTTAGTTTGTTGTAAATAGCTGCCTGGTTGCACATAACTTTGCTGGGTCATAGGCCGTGCTTGTTGCCACTGCTGTGGGGAAACTGGGGGCCGGGCTCCTCCAGGCCCTAATCCCGGGGACATGGGAGGTCGCACAGAACCAGGCCCTATACCTGGAGACATAGGAGGCCTAGTAGTAACAGGTCCTATACCTGGAGACATGGGAGGCCTAGTTGAACCCAGACCTGGACTCATAGGAGTGCCCATTGAGGGTCTACTACCCATGCCAGGAGACATAGGAGCTCTGCCTCCCATTGGACTAGGCACTCCCGAAGATCCAGCATAGTGCCCCGGTGACTGCATAGGCTGGGTAGGAGTGGTGCAGCGTTGGCTGGTGGGTGTGTTTCTACCGGCGACAACAGATGGCTTCACCATGTTTTCCAGCTGCTGCAAGCTGGACCCTGGCCCCCCACCTAAGGCAGGAACTGGTGATACACTAGATGTTGGAGGCATTGAAGCTGGTGAAGACACAGGAGTGGTCATGCCTAGATTGGAGTTTGGACGAGGATGTGGCGACATGCTACGGGGCATTGGGGACATTTGAGGCCGTGGAGATGGTTGTGGATGAGGCGACATTTGTGGAGAAGCTTGGGAAAATGATGTTCTATAACCTGGTGTTCCATTAGGTACCTGAGTGCCAGGGTATTGGTTTATATCACCCTGAGGTCGTGGACCACCCATCATTGGTTGGCCAGGGTGCTGCTGCTGCTGCTGCCCCCCAATAGGAACTTGGCCCTGAGGATACTGTCCTGTCTGATATGGCTGTCTCATAGCATACTGCTGAGGCTGGCCAGGTGCAGGGGGAGCCCCACCATAGGGGCTCATGTTGGGGGAGTTGGAAGCCATTGGTCTCTGGGGATCAAACCCAGGATAAGGGGGTCTTGGTGCACTCTGAAAAACTATGCCCTGAGAACCAGGAGGATATCCCTGACCCATACTTTGGGGAGCCATGCCCTGGTAATTTTGTGGAATGTTTTGTTGCATAGAGCCTCCAATACTGCTGTTAGTCATACCTTGATTCTGATATGGTGTCAAACCTGTTTGTGAGTAATTTGGCTGCTGCTGATAATGCTGATTATATGGATCAGGCTGGTTGTTCCAGGTAGGGACACCCTGATTTGGCTGGACAGGTCTTTGGGCATACATTTCTTGTCCAGATGGAGGGTATGATGAAGGGTACTGGCTCCCTTGGTATTGGCTCATGGGAGGCTGCTGGCCAGGAGCTCCTGCATATTGGTAACCAGCACCAGCACCAGGGCCCGGGTACATGGACTGTGTCGAGGGAGGGGGCCCACCACCCATACTCATCTTCTGACCTGGGCCCTGTGGTGGTGGCCCCCCAGCCCCTGAGCCTATGCTTGTGTATGATGGCTGTGAGTAGCTGTTGAGGTCCAACTCTGATACAGAGACGGGTGTGGGGCCCGGGGGACCCCCAAAGGAGTCCCCCCCCAAGTCTAGGTCGCTCAGATCTCCATCTCCAAACAGCCCAGACAGGTTATCCATTATCAATAAATTAATTTATAAATAATATCAAACACTCATTCTGTCGTCATCGTTTCTCATGGTGCGCTACACGCAGGAGGCACAGTCACCCTGGAAAGACAGAAAATACTTATTAGTTTCTCAATGGCACATCAATATATTCCTAATATGAAGGTGACAATACTCTAATTATGAAAGCTGTATACAGTACTGAACACTACTGTAGTTAGATACCCATTCATAGCTGGGTGGAGTGAGAGTACAGTACAGTACCCTAGGCCTGAGCCAACTCCCCTTAGGATAGGAGGCAAGCACTATATCCACTCAGCTGCCATAGCCCCTCAGTACAGCACAGTACAACATTTATATATAAGATCCATTAAATGTATCAACAAAAGCCCAATAACATAACTGCAATGAATTACAACAAAAGTATAACAACACTAATTTTTATTGTAAGACAAAGACTTCCCTAACATTACTTTCAGATCAATTCTATACATGATTATTTATGGTATTAACAAATATTAGCCCTGTAGGTAAAAGTCACGCAGCTGTTATGTTATGCCCGCCAGGACGATTCATGTCTGCATTTGATTGATTACGTGGGATTATATAGGTCCCTAGACAGCCTACCACGGTCTTGAATTTTCCCAACACACATTTCAAACCATTAAAAAAGTAATAAAAGTGAATAATGTAATTATCAATCATGCAAATTATTGCAAATATCATCATAGTTACACCTTCACATATTCTCTTGCCTTTATTTTTTACAATACAGTACAGTAATTCAATGAGCAATTTAAAAAATATAAATAAAAAATAAGCTCAACAGGAAGGGTGATTATAAATGGAATATTCTGAGAACAGTAACTCAACATACTGTACACCTAACCTAAATCACCAGCTGAGAGAGGCTAAACACATGACGGCAATAAACAAAGAGCAACACCCACACTGCCCGAGGAAAAGCAACATACTGTAATTACAACAAACATCCGGCCTAAATTATGTGTAGTTGAGGGTGGAGCCCCAGCTCACAGCAAGGAGGTCCATAACCCGAGATCACCAAAGGAGGCTGTATGATACACTACAACATAATACAATACAAGATACTAGACAATGGAGGCAAAGTCTGATATGATATAGCTCATGTTGCTGGAGGAAACCCATCTTACAGTATAAATGGGGATAAAAAAAGTATTAAAAAAAAACAAATTATGAAGAAAGTATCCCCACAATCCCCCCAAATTGGTACAAGACGAGGTAAACACAGCCTATAGGCAGACTGTGGTGAAAATAAACACTGTTGAGTTGAGGGGTACCATAACTCACAATTTATTGGGAAATGTGTCAAAACAACCAATCTACTCTCACCGAACCCAGATGTAGTTAACTGGCTGTCAAACCCTCTCAAGGATTTCTACATACTCCCTATTAAAATATATTTGATAAAGATGAGACTTACTGTATGTGGTATGAAAAGTTTATCCTCCTGAAATGGACCTTCCCTGACATCCCATTTCAATAAACCTTAATGCAACCAAAGAATTCCCTGAAAACCTTTGTACAGTATTAAAGTACCGGTACTGTATTATTCTGTTCACTCCACAACCAGATACACCTCAAGTTTTCTCCCATAGCCTCAGTTTTTCAAAGTGTACATGTGCTTAATTCAGTCTGACTGTCTGAAAATTCATCTTTAAATGAATCCTTATCAGAACAGAGCTTGCAGTGCCAACTGTCCATTTCCTTGTGGGGTTTTTCTTAATTTGACAAGAAAATGTAATGTCTAACTCTCAACTTTTGCTTTTAGGCTTTTAGGGGAGGGGAGGGTTATACTACAGTATATATATACTGGTATAAAAAAAAAAATGTCCGTTAACCGTGCCAATAAGGCTAATTAAGAGCTTGTATCATAAGCCAGCCAAGGGTGCAGGAGTAAGACAGAAGACCAACAAAACTAGAAAAATAAAAGTTTCAGGAGGCTGCAGGAGTTCTGGTGGTGAATTTGAGTAGTTTAGGTAGACAGTCTTAGATTAGTGTCTCTGGGAATGTTGACCCCGTCTTTCTGGCTAAGAGGGCATTTGGAGGTCTTGTGTGTAATACCCAGTTCCCACTCTGTAAAGGCAGGTTGACAATAGGAATGGCACCAAGTCATAAAACCCGCTTCAAATCTACCACCGACCTGGAACATAGACAGGAAACCCTGTCCAAAGATAAAAGGGCAGCAAGGTGCTGAGAGTACATACAGTATTGGTGAGGTACTCTGTAGATATGGTCAGGGATGATTCAGAAATGTTACGGTACTGGTGCTTCGTCTAATATTGATGAACATTTATCAGACATCCATCAAAACATCTTTATAGATGTTGTACAAAATGTAATAAATATGAATGTTCTTTGACGTTTGACCTTCACCAGTGATACTAATTCTTGAAATTGGGAGCTGAGTACAGCACAGCACCTGTATAGTATACATAACTGTACTGTACTGTATTATCAAATACAGTATTCCCATTTACTTGAGTGAAGTTGTATCAGAATATCTCTACTGCACCAAGTTATAATGCACTGTCCAGTCCTGTAGTCAAGATAAGGTTTTCACCTTTGACTTTTCCAGTGACCTTCACCTGTGTCAGATTTAACTTCAATGTTCTACAGTGACTGCACTGCACTACATGCACAGTGTCATCAAAGGGGCTACAACTTTAAAAGTTACTGTATTACCAAACCAATATTTTGGATATCTATTTGTCAGCCGTGGCCTTAAATTTTGACAGAAATTTGTACGTATTTGACGTTTTTGTACTTTGTGTATACTGTACTATGAAATTTCATAAAAAATATCCACAGTACTGTACACTGATACAAGAATCACATTCAAGACATTGTTTTGACCTTTGACATAAAATGATTTCAGTAAACAGCATTTTGTCTACTGACAACACACCTATATGTTATGCCTTGTTAAAACATCTTCATCAATACAGTACAGTGTAAGAATTATGCTCTGGACAAAGTGTTGGACTTTGATCTTCAGATGTGTCCATGACATTTACTATACTGTACTGTACCTGGATAATAAGCTTTTCTGTACATAATGATTAGAATTTCTTTTGAGACTCAAGCCATCTAATTAAAAGAGTACAGTACTGTACTGCAGGACTAGTTATGTTAACAAACTGTACTGCAAGACTAGTTATGTTGACAAAGTTTTGACTTTTGACCTCCATTTGACCTTGACTTTTGTTGTACCTGTAACATCCAGCCAATATGCACAGTACAGTACTGCAGTTACAAACTCATCTAAATCATCATAAAGCATTTTTCTGCACAGAATAACCCAGTACAATATCACACACTGGTATTCAAGTGTGGTGGTAATACAGGTACAGTATAGTGCGACTCCTGCAACTAAGTGTTTATCTACTACTGTATACAGACATCCTCACAGATAAGTATCAACACAAAGATACCTAGACAAACTCAAGCCAGGTTTTCAAAATGGGGTCCCAAAATGATTCCTCCCAGACAAAAAGATTCCTCACAAGGAATTACAACAATTTCCCAAGACATTAATTTGTTTTAATGATGTACGAGTTTTCAGTGAGCTTGTGGTAAAATGGACATTATTAGCTGAAGATAATGAACCAAGTGAATCACATGCAACACAACATTACCAGTGTGTAACCATGTACACTCGCACCAAAAAGTATCGGTGCAGGGTGAGATCGACAAGTTCCGAAACGATACGTATACACTGTGATATGTCGGGAAGGTTGGTAAGTGTATCCTCATAACCCCCCCCCTCCTCTAGGTATTGCCATATGGCTGACAATCAGGGCTGCCAACATATGGCTGGAACAACTAGCCTCTCCCAATACCTATCGTCACTGGTCTCAAATTGTTCACACTACAGTATGCACCGATACTTTTTGTTGCAAGACCCTAGAACACTATTACCAAACCAAAAACCCAATTTAGCTTATACAGTGGGGTATGCTATAACGAATCTAATTGGTCCTAGAACCTTGTTCGTTATAGCATTCGTTCGTTATAGGATTAATCCGTTCCAGGCCCCCAAATACAACCACTTAACACTGAAAAATATAATATAAAATTGTAAAAATTGTAAAAAAGTGCATAAAGATGCATCTAAACCCCTGAAATAAAGAATATCATTAATATTTGTAATAAAAAAACAATAAATTAGAAAAAAAAAATTAAATAATGTTCGTTGTAGGAGTTTCGTTCGTTATAGCATTCTCAATTTTATAGGTAAAACCGTTCGTTATAGGAATATTCGTAGTAGAATCCGTTCGTTATAGCATACCCCACTGTATTCCACACCTTCAAAACTCATCTACCATTCAATATCATGAAGACATGTATGGTATTCCTTCCAAGAGCTGCAGAGAGGAGACCACATGAATAAGAGTACAGTATGGGGTGTGTCTGCCCCACAAGGACACAACCCTCTTCTACCTTCTACAGTTTCAATTTATCCTTTTCTTCACTTTAAATCATCTAATATCCATATTTCTCATCCTATCACCTCTCTGTAATTCACAAAGTACTGTACTGTAATCCGTTTCCAAAACACACTTGCTTTTTACACGGTTGTTGTACTACTGCTGAAACCATTTGTCAAGGGTCACGAGAAAGCCTGACCAAATCTAAAAACAACAATGGTAAATATGTTTTTTGCCTTGTTAGTTAGTGTGTTTTATATACAAAACAGTACATACACAGCCAGCCTTCTAAACACTGGGCTGTATCACCCACTTTAACTCGGATTTTTCAAATCACGTGTACAGTGACTCCCTTGAAATGCCACTGGCTATATAAATGAAAATGCAAGAAACAGAAACATCTCACTAATGGATCTCCCAATTACTGTAAAATCAGGCAACATGAAGACTGAGAACCTCTCCCCTGCCACTTATTTCACCTAATGATTAAACACCCTAATGCTAATTTAACCAACGTTCTGTATGGAGCTTATGGAGTGTTGTATAAATGTCCAAATCATGCTTAAAGCAGTGCCACACAAGGAAGGGTCAGTTGGGAAGGTTACAAGGGCTAAACTGTCAGTCCAGAACTAATAGTAGCTACCCACACTAGATGACAGCCATTACCTATTACACAGTAATGCAGAAATAATGTGCATACAGTATACTGTGCAGTACAGTAGTATTATGTAGTCATTCACCATGAAATGTTCACCTTTTTATATTTGTTCTTAATGTGTATCAGTTATTGACATTGCATATACAGTACTGTACTATAAAATATAAAAAAGTTTACTATCAAATTGTTATAAAACAGTACAGGTACACATTCAATTATAATGGCATCATGGCCCAACATATTTGACGTCAACTTAATGGAATACTTTCTGTTAGCAAATACTCAAATTACAGTATAAATTATAGTGTCTGTTTTTCAATTCCGAGTACAGTACTGTACATTACATTATACATTCTCAATCTACTGGTACATATAAATATTTAACACCAAATTTGTATTACCAATGTTGTATGTAAGCATTTCCTTGTATATTAAGTTTATGACACACTAATATATAGTGAAGACTGAAGCACTATGTTGTTTACACACACGTATGGTGTACAAGTTATATATGACTGATACCACAACTCATATAATACAATATAGCTACTATAAATAAACAAACTATAACAACATACTGTATCATTCCAAGTAAGCTAAGGAAATTAATTTCAATACATTAACAATATTTTGAGGATCTTTTTATTATAAGTGACATCCACTACCCAGAATCTGTAGCTACTTGAGCATGTTGCAGGAGTCTTGATATAGCAGCAACGGGTCAGTAGCAGAGGGGAAAAGCCATACGCTTATGATGGAAACAGCCGGGGCTACATAATCGTGACAACTTCTCCCTCTCCGTATCCGACTATCTCTCCTCTTATGTAGTGATGAGTACTCCTTGGTCTGTAGTGATGTGCAGTCTTAACTCCTTGGTCAGTAGTGATGTACAGTCACCATTCCTCGACTGATATCGGGAAGCTCTTCACTCCTACACCGGCCAATATCGTTGCCTCCTGCACTGAGGCAGATAATGGGTTTGTTCCCATTACCAGACAAGATATTGTCCATCCTGTCAACTATATCCCCTACCCCAGCCCCTGGCAAACACACCCTCATCCTATTTTTATTTTTACCACAAAAGGCTGTCTAAGTACCTTACCTGTGAGTCACCAACAATTAAAGTTTTTATACCTTCCTTGACAGCCCTGTCCCTGACTGTACTAATGGACGTTAGTACAGTCAGGGACAGGGCTAACAATGAAGTAATACTGCACTGTTCTCACGTGACTGCAGTACACAACAACCCGACCCTCCCTTCCGTCTTAACTGCCCCCCCCCCTTTCTTTTTTCTATCAATATACAGCACTGTACGTACATTTCTATGGCCACGGCACCAATGACACCAGCCCACCCACCCCCCCTCCTTTCAGTCACAAATCATCATTCGTTATCATGCCACACCTACTCTGTACAAATTACATTAGTTGACCTTCACCTTCATTCCCCCAAAAATTCTTGTCGTCCATGACACTTTTTCTTACAGCTTTCTCAATACATCACTGGGGACGATTACAACTTAGGGCTCATTGGAAACTATTTCTGATGGGAAACTATGAGTGATTCTAAAGCTTAGGATGCTAGTTAGTTTACTGTAGGACCCATCAGAAAATAGAACCCCAATGGGGCCCCTTGCAAAAAAAATCTTAATGAGCTATAGTTTCAGGCTCATTAGTACTTGCTGAACACCAATTAATCCGGTTATGGGTATTTTGTGCCCATGAAAACAACTTGGAAAATACAAACGGTGTGTGTGTGCGCGCGTGCGCTCGCTACCGTACAATTAATTGCTTCAGTAAAATTTCAGTACAGTATTTCGCAAGATGAAATCTCAATACTTTCTATAGTGAAAACTTTGAACCTTTCACTACACAGTAATTGTCTTGTTGTGTCATGATGGCCGTGTCCAGTAGAAATCATTTAACAAACTATGTGAACCAGTAGTAAGGGAGTAGAGATGGATGAGGAAGAAGGAAAAATGGTATAATAATAACAATAATGAATGTGGGTGGGTGGTGAGGATGGGTGGGTGGGTAGGGGCAGGTGAGGGGTCGTGGGAGCTGAGCGGCCGCCGCCACACTTCCTCTAGCGTCACCACCAGTCCTCCCTCCACGACACCAACGCTACACACCCGCGCGCGCGCGCGCCCACCCAACCCAACTTATCAGCTTCATTGCCCTTCTTCAGGCCTATATTTGCCTATGTAGGTAGCCAATGTTGTTGGTGGAAGAGAATGCGTCACAAGACCCACCCATACAGCAACAGCAATGGGAAAAAATCAATCTCATCAACGTAGGGCAGCTGGCGCCGGCGGCGGCCTGGACCAACACCCGCTACCATGCCTGCCAACCTCCCCGCGCTATGCTTCCTCCGCTCAAAATCATCCTCCATCCCACACCCTACATTAACCCACCTATCAGACTGCCTCAAATTATGCCGATTCCTATCAATAAACTTGACCAATATGGTACCATGACCAACAAGTGATTACGGAACTGGAGAGCCAGTCACTAGCCAGGTCTAGGGGAGAGCCCAGCCAGTCATCTCCAACATTCTCCCATACCAGGCTCACCATACCTACCATACTCCCCTGGGATACACACGCCCAGCACCTGATCACACACACCGTCTCTCTCTCTTACACACACACACACACACACCACCTCTCTCACACACACACACACTCACTCACAAACACACCGTCTCTCTCTCTCTCTCTCTCTCTCTCTCTCTCACACACACACACCGTCTCTCTCACACACACACCGTCTCTCTCTCTTACACACACACCGTCTCTCTCTCTCTCACACACACACCGTCTCTCTCTCCACACACACCGTCTCTCTCTCTCTCTCACACACACACACACCGTCTCTCTCACACACACACACCGTCTCTCTCTCTCACACACACCATCTCTCTCTCACACAGACTCTCTCTCTCTCTCACACACACGGCCTCTCTCTCACACACAGTCTCTCTCTCTCTCACACACCGTTTCTCTCACACACCGTCTCTCTCTCACACACACAGTCTGTCTCTCTCTCACCGCCCCTCTCACACACAAACACCGTCTCAGTCTCTCTCACACCGCCCCTCTCACACACACACACCGTCTCTCTCACACAAACACAGTCTCACACACACACAGTCTCTCTCTCTCTCTCTCTCTCTCTCTCTCTCTCTCTCTCTCTCTCTCTCACACTCACAGTACATTCACAAACACAATTTGGTCAACTATCTATCACTACTACACGTTCAAGAATGAGGATATGCATGTGACAATCATTATACAGTATACACGCACGCGCGCACACACACATACAGTATTTACATATATATTATATTGCGTATTTTTAGTGCTTCTATAGCGTGCGGTCTGCAAGATATTTGGGTAAGGTCAGGTAAGGTAATGCTAGGTCTGATAAAATTAAATTAGGTTAGGTCAGATAAGGTTAGGTTAGACTAAAGATAAATTGTGGACTGTATGAGCAAATACGAGATAAAAGTATTAATAACACACATACACTATGGATGTGGAGACATTAATACAGGGGGCGGGGATTAAAAGAACTGCTATTGAACATTAATATACGTATGGATACAACAGTTCGTCTAGTGCATTAATGGAGACACTATATTAACAAGGGTCTGGGTAAAATAATACAAGTACAGTATAGGTACACAATAAAAAATGCGGATACATTCACAGTCCATTTACACAAGCATGGACTACAAGTGATTAGGTTAAGTTATATTAACTCGGGTTGGTGTATGTTACAGTAAGTTTCTTTAGCTTACGGTAAGGTTAGGTTATGGTAGGCTGACCATGAAGTTAGGTCAGGTCAGCTTCGGCGAGGTGGAGGTTTGTTACAAAACCCCACGTGGCTAGAGTACATGTCTGCCCATATAACCCTGAACCATTACATAATCTTAAACATGAAATTACATGCACACTGATTTTCGTATTATGTACGACAAATGAGGGGAATGGTCTACAGCTGTGTGTGGGGCGGGGGGTGCAAGTGAGTGCAGGTGTGTAAGCAGGTGTGTACGGATGTGGGTGTGCAGGTGTGTACGGATGTGGGTGTGCAGGTGTGTAAGGATGTGGGTGTGCAGGTGTGTAAGGATGTAGCTGTGCAGGTGTGTGTTTATTTAGCTCTGGTTGTCCAGGTGTGTACACAAATGTAGAGCCTAATTTTAGTTACAAATTACAGAATTCGGTTACTTTAATATATATATATATATATATATATATATATATATATATATATATATATATATATATATATATCAACCACACAAGGGAGCAAAGAGGTGTGGGGGGCGTGAGTAAGCAACAAGGGGAGGAGAGTAGGGGCCAAGGGGTGGAGGAGGGGGCCATGGGAAGGGGGGATTGCGGCCATCATACGGTAACCGACAAATGGGAAACTATGTGTGTGTGGGTTGGTGCTGGTGGCAGCAGTGGCCGGGTGAGGCCCCACTACACATATGACCGAGGCGGTAGCGGCGGCCACCGTGTGCATGCCTGCCTGCTTGCCTGTCTGTCTGCTGCCCCTGCCCACTACACCCCTGACCCACACTACACACCACAACCCTCTCTTCATTCACAATAACCAGGCTGGCAGGCAACACGGAGACAGGGAGGGAGGCCGGGGAGGGAAATCACGTACCCCCCCCCCCTCCCTCCCCCAAGTTGTGTGTAGTGAGTGACCAGAAGCACCACAACTCACCATCAGGTTAAGGCTTGCCACATCACGTTCACCGTCACAATAACAACACACAGAACCACCACCTCACTAACCCAACACAGCTTTGAGCGGCGTGGCCCATCTGAGATATTAGGAGGAATACGGGGCTTTGAGAGCGCTAGAGAGAAAAGAGGCAGGGGGTGCGGGAGGGTGGGAGAAAGGAGGGATGGGGGAAGAGGGGGGGAGGGGAAGAAGGGAGGGGGCGACGCGGTGTTGCCATCTCCACCGTTACTCTTTAAACGACATGTTTTCAAAACATTGCGCGTTTACTCCCACATTCAAGTTTCAACTTTTGTTGTGACTATAACCACAATTAGCTCAAATCACATTCACAATACACAAGGTCTCACAAACTACCGTAGAACACCATGATAAGAGAATAATATAAAACCTGTGACCGCCATGGACGGTAAAAATAACCCTAGTCGATACCTCCAGGTCTCCCCCTTACCCTCCCCGCCCCGTCCCAACAACCGCGGACTGGTTGGGTCGTTGAACGAACGCCTAATATCTCGATGCCATTATTTCTCAAATTGAAGAACCTTGCCTTTGCTGTTCAGTTCCCCCCCCCTCCCATACCAAACAGTGCAGCACCAAGGTGCACCAACACACAAGCACAGCTTCTCCCAAGCAAATCCGTGGACAGCGCGAAATAAAAGCAGAACTTCACACACACACACACACACCCAAGGTCATTTCCGGGGAATACACATCTTGGGTACTTGGGCCTATCTCTATACATTACTTGCTGCCAATACCACAAGACACCCTCAAACACCACCCAACACATACACCTAAATCAACATAAAAATAACAATACGCCATGGCTAATTACCACCAAGTCTACTGTTTACCTGTACAGTACTATCACAGCAGGAGACACGGGGACAGGAAATGTGGTAGAAAGTATAAAAGAAAGTTGAAAACCAGAAGAAGGCATGAAGGAGGGGGAATAAAGGGAAGAGGTAGGGAAAGAATGGGAGAAAGGGACAAGAAGGAAGATAAGCAGACATGAAGGGAACAAGAGTAAGAAGTGAAGGAAGAAGCAAAAGGAAGTAAAAACGAACAAGGAAAAACACAGGAGGAGGAAGGAGATTCGAAGATAAAAAAAAAGAAAGGAAGAGGAGGAAGATGTGGAAGAAGGCAAGAACAGGAGACAGGGAATCAGGTGAAAACGAAGAGACGAGGGGGGAGGGTGGTGGGGTTCATACGAGAGACACGTCGGAGGAGGGAGGTTGAAGGAAACAGGTCGAGGTGAGGAGGCAAAGTGGCAAGGTGAGGTGAGGGAAGGGGGAGTGAGGTACAAACACACAAGAAGGAAAAGTCCGCAATGAGAGAGAGAGAGAACAAGAGGAGAGGTACAGACATTAATGGAGACGGGGAAGGGGGGAATGACGTGGAGAGGTAGATAAAGAGGCATTGAACAGATAAGTGGCTGAACAAAAGATAGAGGGAGGGTAGTCACCACACACCAGGTGAAGGTGACCCACCACAACACACCTGGTGAAGGTGACCTACCACAACACACCAGGTGAAGGTGACCCACCACAACACACCTGGTGAAGGTGACCCACCACAACACACCTGGTGAAGGTGACCCACCACAACACACCTGGTGAAGGTGAACCCACCACAACACACCAGGTGAAGGTGACCCACCACAACACACCAGGTGAAGGTGACCCACCACAACACACCAGGTGAAGGTGACCCACCACAACACACCAGGTGAAGGTGACCCCACCACAACACACCAGGTGAAGGTGACCACAACACACCAGGTGAAGGTGACCTACCACAACACACCAGGTGAAGGTGACCCACCACAACACACCAGTGAAGGTGACCACCACAACACACCAGGTGAAGGTGACCCACCACAACACACCTGGTGAAGGTGACCCACCACAACACACCAGGTGAAGGTGTCCACCACAACACACCTGGTGGTGACACAGTGACCACCACAACACACCAGGTGAAGGTGACCCACCACAACACACACCAGGTGAAGGTGACCCACCACAACACACCAGGTGAAGGTGACCCACCACAACACACCTGGTGAAGGTGACCCACCACAACACACCTGGTGAGGTGACCCACCACAACACACCAGAAGGTGACCCACCACAACACACCAGGTGAAGGTGACCCACCACACACACACCAGGTGAAGGTGACCCACCACAACACACCAGGTGAAGGTGACCCACCACAACACACCAAGGTGACCCACCTCAACACACCAGGTGAAGGTGACCACCACAACACACCTGAAGGTGACCTACCACAACACACCAGGTGAAGGTGACCCACCACAACACACCTGGTGAAGATGACCTACCACAACACACCTTGTGAAAGTGACCCACCACAACACACCAGGTGAAGGTGACCCACCACAACACACCAGGTGAAGGTGCCCACCACAACACACCTGAAGGCGACCTACCACAACACACCAGGTGAAGGTGACCCACCACAACACACCAGGTGAAGGTGACCTACCACAACACATCAGGTGAAGGTGACCCACCACAACACACCAGGTGAAGGTGACCACAACACATCAGGTGAAGGTGACCCACCACCACAACACATCAGGTGAAGGTGTCCTACCACAACACATCAGGTGAAGGTGACCCACACACACCTGGTGAAGGTGACCCACCACAACACATCAGGTGAAGGTGTCCTACCACAACACACACACCAGGTGAAGGTGACCCACCACAACACATCAGGTGACCCACCACAACACATCAGGTGAAGGTGATCAGGTGACCCACCACAACACATCAGGTGAAGGTGACTACCACAACACACCAGGTGAAAGTGACCCACCACAACACACCAGGTGAAGGTGACCTACCACAACACATCAGGTGAAGGTGACCTACACAACACATCAGGTGAATGACCACAACACACCTGAAGGTGACCTACCACAACACACAGGTGAAAGTGACCCACCACAACACACCAGGTGAAGGTGACCTACCACAACACATCAGGTGAAGGTGACCTACCACAACACACCAGGTGAAGGTGACCCACACAACACACCACCACAACACACCAGGTGAAGGTGACCCACCACAACACACCAGGTGAAGGTGACCCACCTCAACACACCAGGTGAAGGTGACCACCTCAACACACCAGGTGAAGGTGCCCCACCACAACACACCTGAAGGTGACCACCACAACACACCAGGTGAAGGTGACCCACCACAACACACCAGGTGAAGGTGAACATCACCCACCACAACACACCAGGTGAAGGTGACCTACCACAACACATCAGGTGAAGGTGACCTACCACAACACACCTGGTGAAGGTGACCCACCATAACACACCAGGTGAAGGTGACCTACCACAACACACCAGGTGAAGGTGACCCACAACACACCTGGTGAAGGTGACCCACCACAACACATCAGGTGAAGGTGTCCTACCACAACACATCAGGTGAAGGTGACCCACAACACACCTGGTGAAGGTGACCCACCACAACACATCAGGTGAAGGTGTCCTACCACAACACACCAGGTGAAGGTGACCCACCACAACACATCAGGTGAAGGTGACCTACCACAACACACCAGGTGAAAGTGACCCACCACAACACACCAGGTGAAGGTGACCTACCACAACACATCAGGTGAAGGTGACCTACCACAACACATCAGGTGAAGGTGACCTACCACAACACATCAGGTGAAGGTGACCTACCACAACACACCTGAAGGTGACCTACCACAACACACCAGGTGAAAGTGACCCACCACAACACACCACGTGAAGGTGACCTACCACAACACATCAGGTGAAGGTGACCTACCACAACACATCAGGTGAAGGTGACCTACCACAACACATCAGGTGAAGGTGACCTACCACAACACACCCTGTACATAGAAAGCCACTATAAGCCATGGGGGGAGGGGACACCAATAACTACCTGTTTGACATTTCCATATAACTTTGTTAAATAAAGGGGGCACATCTACGTACAGTATGACGACAACAAGAATACTGTACACGCCTTGAATGATTAATCATTAGACAGGAATTCTGACCCAATATATAATAATAATAATAATAATAATAATAATAATAATAATAATTAACGGTTTATTGAAAGAGCTTGGCAGCCAGAAGGCTGAAAATATACAGTTACATATTTGGGGGATGGGTTTCGAATTACAAATAATATACAAGTAACATAAGTGATACAAATTAGATATATAATAACTAGATGGGGAAAAGCTCAAACTACAGTTCATTTCAACATAGTGACAGTGCAAGGAGTAGTGTTTACTGGGAGTGAATACACTGGTTTATTACAAGTTATTGATAATTTTTACAATGGTTGGGACTGGGCTGTTCTTATAGCGATCAGTTCGTGCACGTATGGGCTGGATGCGGTTGTAACTATTTATGATACTACATAAATGGGATGCTGATTCAGATGCTGGCGAGTATGTTGTTGGTACAGTACTGTATGCCAAACTCGGAGTTACAGGCGTTAGTCAAATAAATCTACACACAAAGATAATTACGCTCCACACAAATATCTGCCCAAATTATGTCTGCTTAAACATTGTACAGTAAGTGACATTACCAAGAGAATTTGAGATAACCCACTAAAGTTTCAATCCAGTTCCTTGAAAAGATAAATTAAAATAAAAAAATATTGTAAAAAAAAAAAAAATCAATAGTAATGTACTGTATACCCCATCACTTGGCCTTGTGATATCGCTGATATATTTATTTACGAACCTGTTAAAGTGTTTATAAGAGTACAAGAGCAGTGAGTATCAATGCTGTACTTAAAATGTGATGCAAGTTCATCATTATAATAAAACACATTTTGTGCCACCATAAAAAAAAACTTTGATGACCATTACTAAAATATTTACAGCCAGTGTTTCCAGGTCCAATTGCAAGATGCAGTACAATACATGATGGTAAGTACTGTACTGTAATCAAGTTCACCTTTCAATAATGTACTGCACCAAGTACTGCAATTTACCCGCATGACACTCATTTCCATTAAGTTGGCCAAACACAACTACAGTTAAATATCATACTGCTACATGTTGACCTAAATGCCATTGAAAGACGTTAAAAATTCATATCACCAGCTTCCATAAATGTTATACTATACTGTATTATGATGGACCCAGTTTTTCCAGAGGCTTCTAAAACAGTCCAACTTTCATTAATTCTGTCTTATAGTAATTTTAGTTGACAGAATAATAAAAAAAAAATTATATGCTGTAGAACAAGGAAAACAATCATAGAGATCAGAGGTTGGTATAGTGCAGAAGAGAGGAGTGTTGGTGGAGTAATGATGTAAACATTTACAATACAATGTGGTAATGAGAGCAGCAGCTGGGGGTACAGATAATGAACAGAACATTATGTCAAGCAGAAGGAGCAGGGGGTTGAAAATGGTCCATGTAGGGGAGGATATGTTGTGCTAACATTGTCATGCAGAAAAGTTTCCTGTACAAGAGGCTATTTCTTAAGGAAGGAATAAGATGTACAGTAGTCAAAACAATGAAGGAAACAAATATATTATGTAAGGGAAGTTTCACATACACTGTACAACATCACCAAACCCTTCAAGCATTGGGTACTATACTGTACTGTATATACATAGAACGCAAAATTAGTTTACTGTTATATTCAATCACTTGCTACTTGGGTGAATAAGATTGCTGTATTTATACATACTGTAAAACATAACACAGTAATTCTTGACACAGTACAATATAAGGTTTCTGGGAGTGATCAGAAAGTGTCAGTTTAATTTTTTCACAAATGTGTTTGTCCCCTTATTAACAAGCACCGGGATACTTGTCTTTGAAATGGCATATTTTGAACTATTGAGGTTATACGAGAGAAAAGCAACCGTGTCAATGTTCCAGTGTGCTAACATATACTGTGCAAGGTTAAAGTTAATTTTGGTCAGCAGAAATTCAGCAAGATGGTACTGTATACAGACAGTAAAGGCCTGGCCCTCGCAGTCCAACGGTAACCACAGAGTAATGGCACTATGGAGTGCATTTCATCCAAACTGTAACATTAAAACTTATACAAAATATGAAATAGTGTAGGTTTATAGTATCACATGTAAATTTCATACTCAATGGCTACAGAACCAAAACAGTACTGCCTTAAGCTTAGTTTATGTAGGTGACAATGGCTAAACAGTCCTGTGGGTTATGTAACTGGCATAAATTATCACTCCACACACATGTCTTGTATACTGTACTGTATTGAATCCTAAAACTGTATACTGTATACCATACCACTTGCATATCCAACAGGACCAATTGTGGCTGTTCATATAAAACACAGACAACTAGCACATAGCCACAACCTACTGTTTCTGTAATTAGACTGAATTCTCAACTAAAACATGGATTATTTTATTAGCGTCTATCTCTACTTTTATCCACCAACATACGAGGTCCGACAAAAAAAAACCGAGACTGATGCTACAACTTTTTATTTACCAAATTAAGAAAATCAACTGTGATCACCTTCAAAGTAGTTCCCTTCTGAGTTGATACACAGCTGCATACTATGCTGCCACAGTTCAAAGCAATTCCGCAGATCATGTTCTGTAAGGTTGTTAGGAGCTCCTTCGTTTTTGCTTTCACCTCTTCTACCGACAAAAATTGGTTCCTTTGAGCACGGACTTGATCTTTGGGAAGAGGTAGAAGTAGCAGGGAGCCAGGTCTGGCGAATAGCGTGGGTGCTCAAGCACAGTGATGTTTTTATTGGCTAAAAACTGCTTACACAGACAAAGCGTTGTGGGCTGGCGCGTCGTTCATCTGACAGCATTTTTTTAATAATTTTTTCACAAACCTTTGTTATGTTCAATTCTTCCGTGAGAATGCATCGAACACTGTCCCAGTCTAAATTACTTTCTCGGCTATTGCTCAAACACCCAACCTATGTTTCTTTCGTAGCATATCGGTAACTGCTGTGCGTGGACGGCCTGGGCGGTCATTATTTTTCACGGTATCTCTGCCTTCCGAAAATCTTTTGTGCATAAAAAAACGCGTGCACGAGACATGTAATCTTCACCGTAAGCCTCATTCAATAGGTAATTGAAAAGATTCTGTCATGGATTTCTTAAGTTTAACGAGAAACTTGATGTTAACCCGTTGCTCAGTTTTGCAGTCCGACATTTTCCGACCGAGCGTAAGAACACGTCTATACTTCAACACGTGTCTACTTGTACCGAGTGAAGCGATCGAGTTGAGCCTTGTCACACTGTGACAGGTTAGAACATGTTCAATAAACGACTGTTTGTCCCTCCCCTCCCACTCTTGGTTCCCCAGTTATAGGGTCAGTCTCGTTATTTTTGTGTCGGACCTCGTAAATAACATTTCAGTGTTGCCATAACACAGCCCAAACAAAGTTTTATTGACAATCGGTATTAGTTGCAATTAATATACAGTACCATAAATTATTACAAATTGGCTGGTACTGTACAATAACAGGCCCAGTGAGCTTCTGTAAATAGGGTAATACTATACAGTACAGTACTGTAATTACAATCACAATACAGTACTGTACTGTAATAATAAAATCCTGCCCCTTTCACTGTCTCCTCCTCTTATCAAGTAACTTATTTTTTTGGGGGAATGGCACAGTATCACAAAATAATGTACTGTATACCTGTACTGTACTGTATAGTACATGACATTTAAGACGATTTATTTTCTTAGGAAAGCTATACTGTAGGTTGCTTGGATCACAAAATGTAAACAAAAAATGCAAATGGATTGGTTTTAATACTACATAATAAAAAAATTTAATTGGTCAAAAACACATACACACTCAAAAGTTAAATGCTTAAGAACTTTGCTCAAACCACTGTAGTACTGTACATAATCCAATACACAAGACTGCATCGTGAGTAGTGAGGTAAATCATGGGCCACACAGGTTCTGTACAGTTGCAGAAATGTGTTCTTATTCCCCCCCCCCCCAATCTTCAAATGGCCAACCTATATGACCTATAGCAACCCTCTCCACCAATCACGTCCATATTTACACGACCAATACCCATTCATTCATAAAGTGAAATTGTACTACTACTGCAACGTTGCCGTTTGGAGACACGGGTTACCACGGGACGTAGATACACATTTCCGCAACTGTATCAGATGTGCAAAGTGTCCCTCCGCTACACTCTCAGTACAGTACAGTACCCACATGGTGTTTACTTTTGTGAACTGGTCTTTCTCCCTCCCTCCCTGTTTTACCAATGTCCTACCTACTGTACTGTATTTAAATTATGGCATCACCCAAAAGTCCTACATTGGTTCTTTCTCACCAAAGCACACCTACCAAAAAAAATACAATATAGTACTGTACAGTATAGTGAAAAATACTGGTGTACCATACAGTACTGCACTGTAATTCAGCAACTTGAAAGAAGGTACCGGAAGTCAGCCATGTAACTTGTCCAATGACTCACGCTGTTATACATACACTCTACTGTAATTACAATGCCCACATACACCAATAGCTCTGGTACATTCTATACTGTACAGGTACTGGCAGGACTCAAATGGACGAGTTGACGGTCACTATTTTTTCTATAAAAAAGCACTTCAACAAGTAAAAAATGTGCTGAATTTCACTATGATAACCATATTTTCTAATAAAATAGGCCAAAAAGTATATAAAATATCGGTTAAATTTGCTCAAAAGTTACATTACTACTGCAAAACGTCCACTGATTGGCTGTTATTTCACCCACTGGTGGTGAAGCGGAGGTTTTGGCAATGAGATATGACAAACTTAAGAGTATATACCTCATACTGCATACAGTACAGTACAGGGTGCAATGCTGTATGATTGACCCCATACAATCAATCATGATTTTTTCTTCAAATTTCTGAAGCACTGTTTGCAAGCACTCCACAGCCTAATTGCTGCTACTTATACCCCTATTAATCCTGAACACAAGTGATACAATAGTGGTCCCAATCACGAATGAACATGAGGTATGATAGAAGGCACTGTTGAACCAACACTATCACTGGTAAAATTTTTTTTATTTATTTCTACTGATTATGACTTGCTAGTCACATTAATGGCCTAGTGAGGGCCATCCCCGATGGGTCCTGTGTTGGTAAAGGAGGAAACAGGAGTATCCTGAGAAAACTTAGTTTCTAGTAAGGGCACAGTGTGCAATACCCCTATCATATTTGAGCCATGCAGGTATCACATACAAGTCACAATGGTGAGAAGCGAGTGTGACACCTGTACCAGTATGACCAACACTATCATGAGTGGTCAAGCTCATGTCTAGCTGCACATGCTTATAAACAAAAATCAAATACAGTCCAGTACTGTATACCAAAATATTTCTTTCAATTGTTTAAGATTTATTTGAAGATGCATTTAGCTGTACCCTTCACTAGGTATATACTCATATGAAGTAAGTAGGCCAGTACATACATGGTTGTAATGTACCCAAGTCACAATGTACTGGACTGAGGGATCATCAAAACATACCACTCTCCTAGTCATAATGCACTGTGCCACTGTTAATCTTTATTGTACATTTCTCAGTACTGTATGTTATTTACACTTGTGCTTTAGCTACTACCTTACACAAGCTTTCAAAAATCAAATAATGTGTATTTGTCAGTAAAATCTGGGTTTTTTTTTACATTAGAACATAAGAAAACAGGCCGGTTGGCCTGTGCATGGCAGCTCCTGTCGAGAGTTACTATCACTCTCTATAATCCATGAATCTATCTAGCCTTCTTTTAAAACTTTCCAGCATTCCAGCACTTACTACAAAGTTGCTAAGCTTGTTCCACTCGTCCACCACCCTATTTGTGAACCAGTTCCTTCCTATCTCCCTCCTATACCTATTTCTCCTTTATTGATTCCTTTCACCCACTTAAATACTTCCATCATATCTCCCCGCACTCTTTGTCTTTCTAAGGAATGCAAGTTTAGTTTCTTTAACCTATCTTGATGTGGAAGGTTTCTAAGTCCCGGAATCACTTTCGTCATTCTTCGCTGCACCGACTCCAGTGAATTGATATCCATTCTATAATAAGGGCACCAGAACTGAACCACATAATCGAGGTGTGGCCTGACTAGTGCAAGATATAGTTGCAATAAGACCTCTGCACTCTTATTACTTGCACTTCTAGATATAAAACCTAATACTGTACTCTGTTTGCCTTATTTCGAACATTAATGCACTGTTTTCTAGGCCGTAGGTCCAAGCTTACAAGTACCCCTAAGTCTCTTTCACAAGTCGACTGCTCTAGGTTGATGTTGTTAAGGTTGTATTTGTTCTTCCAATATTAAGTACGCTGCACTTGCTGGTGTTGAATTTCATTTGCCATTTTTCTGACCACTCCTGCAGTTTATTTAAATCCTCCTGTAGTGCATTTGCATCCTGCCCAGAATTAATCTGCCGCCCTATTTTGGTGTCATCCACAAACTTGCTTTTGTCACTGCTGATCCCAGTATACCATGTTATGGTATACTATCGCCTTCACCTAACCTGTGTGTCCCTTGTGGGCAGCAGGCCTGGTGTCAGGGAACTTTCTTCTGTTGCCATGATTTAATTTATCATTTTGCTATTTCTTACATTTGTTAAATACTGTATATGCTTTAAAAAGGCATCTAGATGGTGGTGTAATAGATATTTTGTATTTCTAGATGATAAATAAGTAGAAATATTGATAAGTTCTCATGGCAGGATGGGGCATTGTTTTGTGTGTGGTGTGAGACATTGGTGTAGAGTGTATGTCAGTTATTTCTACAGAAGATATGACATTTAACAAATTGATAAAACAAAACACTGCAGGTATGATACTGACAAGTGTACTGTTGAATCTTCATACATTCAATGATACACTTGTCAGTATTCTACCTGGATTTTTGTTTATTCTAAATTGTTAAAGGTGTTATATGATCATATACAGTGTAGACATAACTGACATTCACTCTGCACTAATGTCTCACACCACAGGCTAAATTCAAATGTAATTAAGTTTTTTTGTCACTTGGTCAATTCAGAATAATGGGTACTGCTGATTGTGTCGGAGATATTTCTAAACAGAGGGAGACTTTTTGTATGTACTTTGTTGTTTTAAGTTAATTAATAAAAATGTGCAGCTAGACTTGAACCTTCTTAACACCAATGGTACAACTGTGGGCTAAACCACTACTGAGTGGTATAATGGGGGGACTCAAACCCTGAAAGAACAACACTACTTGTGGTACAATAATGAGAAAAACCATGATTGAACATTAGTAATAGCAACATACTAGAGTTGAACTATGATGAACAACACTAATAATGATACAATTGTGGGCTGAACCATAAATGAACATTAATGGTACAATAGTAGGCTGAAATAATATATGAACAGCAATGGTACAATAGTGGAGTGAACCATGAATGAGACAGCAACAATAGCAAAACATTGAACCTGTGAGTGAATCCGAAGACCATTGGTACACTAGTGGGTCCTAACACTCCACACCTCTACTCCCCTCCTCTCTCACACGTCGAAAAACAATTACACAGTGAGTGGGGAGAGGATACCAAGAGAGAGAGAGAAGCGGAGGGGGGGATATAAAGCTAAGGGTAGTGAGGACCGGCCGGCTGACTCAACACCATCATTACTACCACTACTACTACAACACCTCCTGTCACCCCCACCATCGCCACCACACACCCGCCCACATTCACACCACCACATAACTCGTTTACTTGCTGCACTTCACGGCGTCAATAGTGGTTATATAAGAGGGCGAGGATGATAGGCCCACTAACATTACTTTGTTCGCCATTGAAGACAAGCTGTATTTGATATGGTCAATACCCCCACTCGATTACCACTACTTCTCTGACTCCTCTTGTGGCTCACCTGCGGCCACTACACGCCCTTTTCACCTTTACTAAGTTAATCCTAACCTTTACAAAGGCTATGTACTTACCAAGTGTGTCCATTTCTGCCTGAACTGTAATAAAACACGTTTATTCCAGAGTGGTGGTGCAGCTTCACTGCTATGATAGATGTTACTTTTCACAATCCATACAACAAACTCTTCACAAAACTCACAAACTCCCGACGTCTTCCCCTCTCTACCCTCCCACAATCCCTACAGCTACTCACCTTTCATTATATAAAAATGTTCTTAATTTTAAAAACATCTGAAAGGAACACTGTTTCGCTAAGAAGAAAATGTACGGTTAAAAATGCTGGAAATAAAAAAATATCGTAAAACTTGAAAATAACATTGGAACTTATCTAGCCTTTAATCAGAGGCACCAAGACGGTGTGTGTAGCAGTCGTTCATTGGCTGAGAGGAGTCAGCGCGGGGCTGTCTGCCACGATATAGACCAATCAAAACGTAGTTTATTTAATTTAAGAAATCACTTATACATTATGCACCAATCACAACCTCGATATACAGACGACATATAGAGTTTGGACTTATGATTATGCAAGATGCCGTCCAGACATGTACGCCTATACTCAATATATCTAATTATACAAAAGGAATAATATTAAGGTTCTCGCCCGGTGGTAATAAAACACAATAATAAATAACATTTTAGTGGAGTAAGACGCAGCAGGTCGGAGGTGAGGCAATGGCGGCCAGCGACCACCAGCCCTCCAGCACCACCACCCTGCTGACTGACGGCACCATAACACACACACACCACCAACATGGAGAGACTCAACACGTGGCAAGACCTGGGGAGGCTGACACCCAGGCCCCATACAGCAACACCCAGACTCCACCATCAACCATCAACCATGGCACTAATAATATTACTCCATATACACCACCCACGGACGTCATCAGCATTTTTGTCGTCACCTTTGATTCTAAAGAAGGTAATTATCTAAAGTATCTAAATCTAAAATGGTATTTGGTACTTTGAACATTATGGCAGCCATAGTGCAATGATGATAGTTTGTGACGCATCTATGGTTGTTATTGATACAGTACAATTTTCTATTTATTGTACAGCATATTGTTGTTGTTATTTATTAATACGTAAATCACTGCCCTCCTATGATCTCCTGAGACGATAATGGCATCTGTAAAGCTGTTGTTATATTTCTACATTAATAAAACTAGTACAAGTTGTAGGAAATATTTAATGCCAGGGTCCAAAATTAGGGCATAAAGTGGGTACTGTACTACATTAATATATCTAATTGTGTGTCTCTCTCTGCCAGAAATTGTTGAGGTTACTCATATTTTCAGCCATAATTAAAGTGTCTTCAACATACACAAGAGGAGAGAGGAGGAGGAAATTTCTGGAATACCTGTATATGATGATGGAGAGTAGAACCAGGAGGAAAGTGATACACAATTTGGGAAATAATATACGACTGAGATTGTAAACATTGTAGGCTTATTTCACCTGATGATTAAATACCCAAATTGGCGACATATGACCTAAGCTGTTGCCTCGCCAGGGATTTAATTAAGAACCAAAAATGAATAAATCATAAACGCCCTGATGAGGCTAGCATTAGGGTGTTTAATCTTAAGGTGAAATAAGCTAGGGTGGCCAGTCTTCAGGGGATACAAAACACTATTTAGAATGAGAGATTGTTAGAGCATCTGCAATCATGAAAAAAAAATAATATATATATATATATATATATATATATATATATATATATATATATATATATATATATATATATATATATTTATATATATATTTATATATTTATATATATATATATCACCAGGATAAGGAACACTTCCATTACTGTTAGTGATATTTCTGTGGACAATGTCAAAAGGACACTTCTGGTAATACTGTACTTATTGTCTTCAGATGTTTACACAATGTTTGCTTATTTTGTACTTTATATGCATGTTATTAGTCTCCAGTACTGTATTGTCATCCTTTCAGGTAACGTGCTAGAGTGGTATATGCCACAGGAGTTAGCTCTGGAGGGGATCGAGTTCCGTGCTCTTATCAGTGGTGCACACACAATCACCTCAGACTTCATGTATGCATACATATACTGTACTTTTTATTATTCTTTATAATTGTTTATTTGACTCGGACTATAACTTTTATAAAACTAAACAAAATACAGAATTCTTCAAAATAATGTAGGATTAGGATATGTTTATATTGACCTGTGTTTATGCCATGAGTTAGCACATTAACACACACAGTACTCCAATACTGCTGTCTTTTAATCCCCATCAAAACTTCCTCTGTTTATAGTGCAAGAATGTGGGAGGGACGTTAGTTTGTTGTTTAAAGAAGTTGAATGGACTCTTTTCTTGAGTCATTACCCACTTTATATACAGTAATATACCTTTTTGTCCTTTACTGACACCAGGTTGTACAGTATACTGTAGTATACACTTGTAGCAACACCCACACACTGCATGTCGTAAATGCATTACTGGTAATTATGACTTCTTTCCTACTATACGGTATGTATGTATATATACCGTATAGTAGGTAAGATACTATATCTCCACGCTATTTGTTATGTACATTATAGCCTCTCCTCGACTTACGACGGGTTTCCGTCCCGACGACCAGGTCGTAAGTTGAAAAGACGAAAATAATACATAGAAATTCTAAAATGGGTGTCTCATTTTCTTCTCAGCACCACAAGAACTCTCACTTTTACACTTGCCAGCCATTTTAAAGGGAATTACAAACGAAAATTTTGTCAGTACACAGCGCGATCAGTAACGTCAGGACTCGAAAATACGTAATGTGAATAATATTTTATACGACCATGGCCGTCGTATGTCCGGGTTGTCGTAAGTCGAGGAGAGACTGTATACGGAAATAACAGGCATGGCTTAGCAGAGATAGAATTAGTCACATATGATATTTATGAAGAAGGAACATTGAAACATTGTAATGTTACTCATCATGTGTGGTGAATTATAAGTCTGTGAGGTGAGGCCAAGTAACTGGGGACAACTGGTGAACACTGGTTGCTGTTGTTGTGGTGACAAATGACGCGCTTGTGGTAATGCAGCGGTGGGCTTTTGTGGAGCAAAGTGGGTGGCAAGCCAGGCTTTGGTGTCTCAGGTGTGGATGAGGGGCCATTGAGGATAGGAGGAGGGTGGTGAGGCATAAATAATAACAAATCAAATTATGATAATAATAGCAAGTTGATTCTGAGGCTCCACCAGCCTAGTGGCTCACTCTAGAATGGTTACCAATCATTGAATTTCCATTTTTAGTGTGATTTTTGGTGCAGAACATTAAATTTATGGTACAGTACCATATGCCAGTCGTTTTAAGACGGCAATGGTGGTTTTCCCCAAAATCATCTGAAGACAATGATAGCAGTTAAAAGGTTAAATTAAAAACAACATACAATACTGCACTGTTTTAAGAGTAGTTAACTACAGTGGGTTTTTTTAGTTATGGCTCTCAGAATCATTTTGTGATGCAGTAGCAAAAGGCTGATTTAAGTTGTTTTGAATAGGAATGCTGATGTGTTCCAGAGGTGGATTTGATGTAAATGGAAAGACTAAAATATTAAATAGATAAGTTCAGCAAAAAAACCCTCAAACAATCAAAGTGAAAGTCTGTCCTCTCAAAATGTCTATACAGTACAGTACCTATGTAAAGTGCAGTGGGACCTTGCAGACTCGCATTGCATGACAACCAGTGGCGCAGCGTCTCAGTAACATTGTCATCCACTACTTATATTTATCTTATATTTATTATTGCCTTATCATCATTGCATACACAAAACATTTCTATTAAAAACCTGTTTTATATATATATATATATATATATATATATATATATATATATATATATATATATATATATATATATATATATATATATATATATATACACACATATATGTAGTTTTTACAATGGAAGTGCACAGTAATAGGTGCATTATTACATCACAAAATGGGAAACTGCTGGTAAATCGTGTTAGTAATCTTTGTAAACAGCTTTAATTGATAACAAATATATTACACATCGCTTTAATTTCTCAGATTCTTTCGGCAAGGTGATTATTATGGTGTTGCCTGTTATGAGAAGTTGACAATCATCTCTGATGTTGAACGAGGAGCTCGGATGAAGAGTATTGGCGTGATTGTTTCAAACTATTATGCCATCCATCAACATTTGGAATATTTAGCACAGCAAGTCAGGTAAAGCTTTTTTACTTTAAAAAAATTATATAGCGTCTCAGTTTGTTGGCAGATACTAAGTCTTTCATTTATACAGAAATTTTATTGTAGAAAACCTTGTTTATTATGGAATACTGTATATATTAAAGAAAATTGACATGGGTAAAAAGTGGATTGCATTGTACAGTGACCCCTCGTTTAACGAACACCTCGGTTAACGAACAACCTTCTGGAATGGATTGAGTTCATTAACCGAGGGGTCACTGTACAGTAGTCCTCGATATTATGAATGTTTCTTTATTTTGTTATTTATGAAGTAAAATAAATAAGCTGAGTTTGTGTGAGTGTGTAGAAGTAAAACGTGACTTAATACAGTATACTGGTAGATGGTGAGTTACATCATTAGTGATGGACATATAGCACTGTATGTACTGTACTGGCTGATAGTTGAAATAGTAGATATGATTAGAGTTTTCAATTATTACTTGTTATTATCTTACCATCAGGAATATGGTGGTGAAACCTGGTGACTACAGTGGACTTGAGGAGTATTACCTATCTAGAAAAGCCTCAATACCCTCCAGCTGGGACACGCCTCAGAAGGTCACCCACCAACTACTGCCTCCTACAGTTATCCATAACCTAGTAAGTGTGGAATATATTAACCCCCTTAAGTTTCACTTGTTCTTTTTCCTCACTACCATTTTTTGTCTCTTCATATGTTCAATTTGGGAAACTAAGTGTACAATACTTTACCAAACTGTATTAGCAATTTGTCATCTGGAAGTTTAAACTTTTTCATGAAAAGACAAGTTAACCATAGCAAAGTTCAGGTGAATAAAAACCTTTCACTTATGGCCAGGGAGATATAAAAAGTGGAAAGCAATGGGAAATAAAAAAATGGAAAAAACATTGATCCTGTGAACTTAAACACTTATGTAAACGATAATAAAACAAAGAAGTGAGCAGGAAATTTAGTAGACCAGGGGTAGGCCAAGAATGACATAGTGGAGGTAATAAGAAATTACCTCAGATGAGAGAGGCCGAAAGAGGCTGTGCGGTATGGAGAAATGCCGTCAGAGTATCACAGCTAACCTTCACAAGCATGGAAAATGGCCATAAAATGGTGGTGGCGATGAGTCTTCTTCCCCTCACCTGTCCCTTGTAAGGGTTCAACTGTAGGCAAGATTTTTCTCTTTGAATTAAGTTAATGAAAACAGTTATCTTATCCCACATCTCACTAGTTACGAGTTCACTTAAAAACTGAGACAATTACATCACATTATGGACACCAGTATGATGTCACATTATTAATACCAGTGTAATGTTTGTTTCAGACGCCTGTCCTTGGTGAAGGAATCTTCCACCTTGTGAAGTTTTTTGGGGAACAGCTGATAATACTCTGGAAGGCCACACTTCTGTGTAAACGAATTTTGCTCTTCTCCCCACCTCCTATTGGTCCGGTGTGTGGCCGGGTACACTCCATCTCCCTCCTCAGTGCCCACAGTACACCAGGCCTGCCAACGCAGCTCCTGCGTCCGCTCTTTTACATCAGTATTGCCGACATGGACTTGTTGCAGGAACAACATTCTTATGTTGCATGTAAGAACCCTAGCAGGAATAGCAATCCAATGTTGTTTAAAACAATACGTCATGGACTATCATTCTTTTGTTGCATACATTCACATGTTACTTATACGTACTCTTAGTTTTTATATGCTGTAGTGATATCCCCCCTTTAGCCGGAACAATTGGTGCAGAGCACTTCTGGAAATGAGAGATTTCGGGGCAACGAGATGACTCTCTCAATGCCGGAAAAAATTCCTCATCCCCGGAATTTTCCGGGTAAGGGAAAAATGTTCTCAGAAGTTCGAGAAATTGCCCATTACATCATCTCTCGAACCCGAAAAAATATCCCTCATCCCCATAATTTTCTGGGCAACGGAATTTTTCTTGGAATTTCCAGAAAATGCACCCAATTTTCATCTCTCAAACCCGGAAAAAACTCTCCCATCCCCGGGTATCAGGAAAATTGCGGCTTTGGGAAGGATTTTCTGAGAAAATTTCAATTCCAGCTATCAGAGAGGTCTGAGTTTGAGGGATTCCGGCTTTTGGAGATATTACTACTGAACTGTATTATTATTTTTGCTAACACTTCAGTTTCAAATCAATGCTGTGCCTTCAAAAATCATCAGTGGTCATACAGTAGAGCTTTACACATCTGATCAAGTGTGTTTCAAGCTCTGGTCATTTGCATAAATGTTTAGGGAAGGCATTAAGGAGTTGATTATGTTGCTGTAGTTAATACTAAAGGAAAAGAAACTTTATATGGTCCAAGGATAAGAAACTTTATATGGTCCAGTAGCATTAGAAAGCTATGTGTTAAGAGAATAAGGGTTGCTCTCTTGAATATGGTATACTGTACAGTACAGTAAGTCCTCGCATAATGTGGTTACGTTCTTGAAAAAACAACGTTAACGGAATCAATTTTCCCCATAAGAAATAGATAAAATACGCTAGTTACGTTCCCCAGCCTCCCTTTGCCCCATAAAATACATTACATGCTGTATACTGTACATAAATTCAATGGAATTTTTATATAAATACTGTACTGTACAGTATATATTATACATCCAAAAAGATAAATAAATTAAATCATTTTGTATTGTACTCCCTGATGAGCAGAGGTGGAGCGAGTGTGTGGTGGATAGTGGAGAGTGGCGAGTCACTGAGACCCGGAGGGGGGCTCCCCTTCCCACTCTGACATCACTAACACTTGATGGGTGCTTGGAAGCCATTTTGAATGGTTACAGTACAGTATTGATCGTAAAAACACTTAAGCACGCATGTATGCTGTGGAAGTTTAATAAAGACTGGAGACGCTGTGAGTCTCCACGAGAGAGCGTAGCACGCCAAGATGAGAGAGGGTGATGTGCCATACAAAGTAGTCCGTATTGGGTGACAACACTATAACGAATCGGTCGGGACATTGTCGGAATCATGGGTATCTAAAGAGTTATAACAAACCAGACAACGTTAAACGAGGACTTATTGTACTGTATATATTTCATAGGAATGGGAAAATAAAAATGAAGGGGGAAAATAAAATATTGAAAAGTTTAAATAACCCAAATGCTATTAATGATTTTGTTTTGTTTTTTATTTCAGGCACAACAGAAAAGATATTTGAAGAAAAAACAGGAGTGTGTGATATATATGTTGAGAACCAAAGTGTGAGGATTCCAGGTATATTGCGTCGAGTGTTAGTGGTCACCCCAGAAGATCGCAAACGCCTTGCATCTTTGCATCACATTGCACGGAGCTCTCACAACTGTATAGTAGATTTCAGAAGATTCTTTCAAGATTTAAATAACCAAATCTTCTCTACCTTGTATCATATTTGTAATAGTGATTCAGCAGTTATGAAAGATAAGGACATAGGAGCCATTGGCCTTAACCCTCGGCAAGATAAGGCTTTTGTAAGAGAATTAGCAATGACTCATGGCTTTGACCTTACAGTAAGTAAGGCCTCATGGATGTGTTGCCCTTGCAACTCCTGACACTTGGCTCTGGCAGATTTTTTTGTGATGTCTTTACATATATTGATGATGAAATCCATTTCAACCATAATACTGTATGTACTGTGTTAAGATATATCACACACCACTTTCATATTTACATTTATAAAGTGCTGAAGTTAGTTTTCAGGAGACTGACTTGTGTAAGACATTCTGCCCAGTCTTGCATACATCTGTTACTTTACACTTGTTAATGTTATGTTAATTCTTTATCTTTTGCATGTCTGTTATTTTACCGCTGTTTACACTTGTTTATGTTCTGTTAATTCTTTATCTTTTGCATATCTGTTATTTTACAGCTGCTTACAATTATTTATGTTATATCAATTCTTTAACTAATCTTCTTTCAGTGAGTAAAGTAGAAAGATATGTCTATATATCTTAAGACCCAAGTTTCTCTAACCCATAATTAAGTACTGTAGCATTTCCTTGATTCACATCCTAAATATTTTAACCTACCTAATTATTGTAAACCACTTTGTTGTTTTCAAATTTCTTACAACTGTCATAGCAGTACAGTACTGCGAGCATCATTATTGTACAGTATTACTTTTCTCCCAAGCAAACCAGTTGTTGTATCACGCTGGTCAGAACAAGAACAGTCTCCCTTTATTAATTTTATACTCATTTAACATAGTGTGTTCTGCTATGGTGTTTACATTCCACAGTAAGACCCTAATATATCTGTCTGGTTTAACCCAGTTACCTCACAATCCAATATCACTCTTCAACAGCCCATCTTATCTGTCACAAGGGGCTGGCTGCCACAGGATGGGCAGAATGTGTCTATTTTTCTGAGTCAATCATAGAAAAACTGTCAATAGATTTCATTAAGTTTTCATAAAGGAAATCCAAACTAAATCTGTTATGTATTTATAATACCTTGTTCATTCCAACTCCTTAAATATACCAAAGGCAATCATAAATTCTGTTACAGTCAGGATTTCTTTGACAATCGACAATATCTGGCATCTATTTAAGGGTGATTTATAGGTCATGAAGGCAGCTTTTCATTTTAATATGAAATGGCTGACAAAATTATGAGTATACATATATTAAAATCGAAACCCCTCTAAGCTATGTGAACGTCAAGTAGATGCCTGATCTTACAAAGTGATTGTTACTGGGGAAAAACAAATGCAGCACTGTACAGGTTTCATAGAGAAGAAAGTTTTTGTGTTTAAATAAAGTGTAGGGTAAGTTGGCAGTGAATTGTTCATGAGGCTCTTGTGCAGTGAGGATTAAGGGGGCATATAAGTGTAATTAAGAAGAAGAAAGTTAGCAAAACAAGACGCTTAGTGGAAAACTGAAGGAAGAGGCCATTATGTGTTGGTATGTGAGCAAGTAGAGAAAGAGGAAAACTGAGAATTTGAGTTAGAGAAAGGATGTGTGTCTGCAGGAGTGGTTTGGTAGAGTTGAGGGTTGTTTTTATCCGATTGTGTGTGTGTGTGTGTGCTACTGTCTCTATGCAAGGGAAGGAATGAAAGGAAGTGGCTCTGCACATGTCAACCTTTTTGATACAGGTATTGGGGAATGGTTTATTAAGCACACACAGATAATTCATGTGTGTGAGGCACTTAAAAAACACACTACTGCAGTGCTGGAGAAGAGGTGTGTTGACTTTAAGTAAAACTACAGTAATTATTTCTATCCTTTCCATCCTCTTTTCACAGTAACATAAAGGGTAGTACAGTAGGGCATTTTTTTTGTACAGTTGTGTCATTTCCTTAATTCAGATTTTTATCCCATTCCCTCCTTAGAAAAAACCACCACCTGAATCTTGGCATTCTATAAGAGTGCTCAGTGATAACCTAGTACCTGATTTATAGTTTTGAGCGAAATGCTCTTAAGAATCTACATCATATTATCAATGAGATTTTTATAGATATTTTTCATTGGTTGAAATATGATTAGACAAACCTTATAGTCGTACCTCCAGGAAACCTTGACTGTATTTCTCACGATGGTAAGTGAAATCTCTCGAGCTTAAATGTTGGGTCTGTATCTTAATATCATTTGTTCTCATTTTGAAGCATCATTAACTTTGATTTATGAACATTCTCACTTGTTTTGTTGGTACTTAAGTAGATGATATATTTAACCACTTGTGGGTCCATGAGTATTATTGTTTACAAAAGCTTTATAGTTTTCTACATTTTGTAACATTGAAAAAAAAAGTTAATGGATTCTGTGAAAATTTTATTAGATGTGCATGGTCAAGTTTATCTTAATTATTGATGTGTTATGGATAAACGTCTTATAATTGTTGCATGCAAATCCAGTACACTGTAGGCATAGAATTTTGGTGTACAGTATTTGAATCAATGAACAGTAATATATATTATTTTTATCCTTAAAGTTTAAATATATTTAGTTTCTGATGTATGTATGTATGTATGTACTGTATGTGTATGTATCTGTTTAATTGATAAGTTGTTAAGGTGTATAAACCCTTTCATGAGGTATTATGTGCATGAACATGTTGTAATGTGTGTGTGAAGAAAATATGAGTGAGTATGTGGTTGTGAGGTGTGCTGTGCATGTCTTAAACCTTAAGAGACACCATAGTCAGGATGGCCCAGTCACCATGAAGAACATATGAGGAAGTACTCTACTGTGGTATCAGAAATGTTTTGTTGTGAATTTCTTTGGAAATCCACATTTAACATAATACAGTACAGTACTGTATACTGAACCACCACTGTATCCCAACAGTAAAGACGTGATTATCAAAATCACAGAGTATACAACACCACAAAACAGTGGGCGGGCAGTGAATAAAATCACATTACCTGCCGCGTTGTTTACATACAGACAGCATTTTGGTGGCTGGACCAACAGAAATCACACTTCACAAGTTGTGCAGTATAAAAATTTGATTCAAAATTTATATTCAGTACAGTATCTATTTTTCCCCAAAATTTACAAATGTATATGTATATACAGTATCAGTCTATTGTACTTTATCATATGAAGAAGATAAAATGTAAAAGACTACCTATCACCACCAAACAGCAAGAACCCAGGAACAATGGGCATGATCCTATTGAAGCCAATATGCATCATTTCCTTCGACAAGGGCACTAGTAATGTGATGGCCACTAAACAAATAACAAATGTTTGTAAAAACTCTTCCAACACCCCCAGCTTGGTACCACTTATTAATGGGAGTTTCCAAAGGTCTCATACAGAATAACATTGATGAACTGTTGAAAATGTTTTCATTATGTAACCTATCAACGTCTCCCTCAGCTCACTTTAATAACCCATCCAGGGGATTTCCCCCATCTTGATGAACAGGAGCTCTTTGGTGAAGTTCGGGATTTTTTCTCACAAAATGTTATACCATTTTATAAGATTTTTTTATATAACGTCTTCTGGTGAGTAGCCTAGACCTTGACTGATGTATTTTTCCACGAAAAAGTTAAGGAAGAGACAAATATATCTCAGTTGCACTGTGATACAGTACACGACATCAGGCCCCATTGGCTGATGCTGGAGTTTGACAAATAAATCCAGGCTCAGTGGCATTAGTGGATAGGTTATTAAAAAATGTCAATAATATTTATAACAAGTATTGTTGTCAGCATTCTCACTCACCATGAGAGTCATGTTAAGTTCAGTTAATTGTGTAATCATTCTTGAGGATGCTGAGAACAGGGTATAATTCATATTGTAATTTAGTCCAGTAGAGTACAGTATAATTAAAACCTCAGCCATACCGTGTGTCAGGAAGAGGTTTTGATGTTTGATGCACCTTTGTGAACTATTAAACACGTAATCCATAGCCGCAATGGCTCAACTCTCACAGGTGAAAAGTACAATAAACCAGATGTCTTAGTCATTCAGTCTCTGGTACTACATAGTCCATTGTGAGCTTTACTGTACTGTACATTACCACTGTTATCTTGCCTTATGGGTATAAAAGTTTTTGTTTATGATTCAAGCACAACTGTTCATGTTCCAGTGCAAATAAAATGTTACATTATAGAATAAAGATCTTAAAGTAACTGCTTTTTCTCTCCAGTCACTACCTCCATGCTAGAAAGGCCTCAGGTTTCTTTGTACACATACCATCTGTACTTGTGTCTGTATTTATATAACATGTATATTTTTCACAATATGCCTTGCCCTTATGCACTTATTTATTGAAAGTTGAGTACAAAATCCTGGTCCACACACATGTTACATATTTATATGTTGTTGGTTTGCCTTTATACAGCCCAAAACAAATTTTTTTTTTATGCATTCAATGAAGATACAAAAAGTAAGCTATTGTTCAATATTTTTTCTTCACACAGTCAAGGCTTCATACCTCTTTACACCGGTAACATTGAGTAGATGACAATAAATATATGTTTGAAGTTATTTCTGTAAGTTTTTTTTTCAATCACCAAATAATAAGTGGGAGAAATTTTTAAAACATAAGTAATGAACACACATTCATACATCCACACAAAATGCATGCATATATATACACACAATCGGTGGTAACCAACATCATTAATACACAGACACACATAATCAGTGGTAACTAACATACACTAACACTTTCGGAAGGAATGACCAAAGAGGAACTTTCTAACAAATAAAACATATGGTAGTTACGTCCACCCTGCGACCCTCTGATCCAACCCATGTCACGCTTTCCTCCTGGTGAAAGTGTGTGTGTGTGTGTGTTTGTTTACCCCGGAACATTAATTACAATCACTAACGGTAAATATATTTTCTCTCACTTTAGAATTGAGAGAAAACCGAATACTGTATATATTATTATTACTTTTCATCATCACCAATCAATTTTGGCAGCCTATTCTTATAACAGGAGTACTGCACTATATAAAAGAGTAGTATTATCCAGAGTAAAAAGTATGAAAACTATAATGACTTTATTGTCAAGTTTCACTCTCAATCTACCAGTGTAAAACCTTATCTCCTGGTGGCTCTCCCTCAGGGCCGACCCTAGGGGTGTGAAGCCCGAGTAATGCCGGGTTAATTTGGGGTGCGGGACCTTATTGAGGGTCTGGGGCTTGGGGCAAATGATTCCTGTGTGAGGCCCCTTTAAAAATTTACTACTGTCATCTACTTACCTGTCTACCTGCCAACTTATCTATGTATACATACACTATTCACGTTTATACCTATTAAATGTGTTCTCTGATCCATTTGCTGAAAATTTCACCAAATGACAAGTATGTTTCTCTTAACCTACCCTAGCCCAGACTAACTTAACTTAGCCTACCCTAACCCAGTCCAGCCTAACCTAATCTACTCTAACCCAATCTAACCCAACCCAACAAACTGGGATGTTAATTATCTTGGTGGTGAAATTTTGAAGAAACAAAAAAACTGATTCTTTTTTTTTTTCGTTTAATGGAAAATTGTGTGGCGGAACTTTCCCTAGTAGTATTTTGTGAGGGAAAGTGTTGGGCAGTTTTTGCGGAGGACGTAACTTTGGGGGATGGGTGAAGAGGGGTGAATAAGTCTGCCCCCCCCCTTCCCCTCATCAAGTCTCCTCCCAGCCTTGACCTTGTAGCAGCTCCAGCAAAAACCTAACCAGAAATTCACACTCACCTCATGACCGTAAAGCAAGAACTTGTCTGCAGGCACTGGGTGTTTGTGTGGGTGGTGGTTTTCACTGTCTGAGTGGAATACTGTACACGCATTTGTGGGTGGTGTGAGCCGATTGATCCTTCTCCTTGGCGTCAGTCGGTATTCATCTCGCTGTTGGGTTGGATTTGGGTAGGTTAATTTATGTGTTATGATATGGGTAAGGTAACGCACATATCTCTCACCAATATGTCAAGGGTGTTACCCAGTGTGACCCCTATACCAAACATCACAGGTTTCCCGCAGTCCAGTTTCATCCTGTACGAACACTGGATAGACTAACCGCCCGAACGGCTAGTAAGCTGATAAGTGAAGTAATGATAAATAATAAAAAGGTGAGATATCAGTGTGGCAAAACGTGCTCACACACAATCTCTCTCTCCTTCCTGCCTGCTGTAAGGATCCTGACTCCAAGATAATGACTGAACAAATAAGTTTGGTGTTTAACTGAGTGTAACGCTGCTCAGACATTACTAAATATACTAATTAGATTCAGCTAAATTAATTGTCATCAGATCTTGGTCAAGCTGCCACCTTCACCAAACTGTACTGCCATCACTTGTACTTATACTGTATGTTTTATACTAATGCTCTTTTTCTTTTATCCTCTTCACCACTGATCGGCTCGTTAGCCGCTTGGGCGATCGGTCACGTCTCTGTTAGGCACTGTTGGTGTATCATTAAACAATACGTATGTTTATATATTATTGTTTGCAAGAAAGAAAACTTATATGTATTACTAACGTGTGTATGTGTAATAGTGGTTGTTTGTGTGTGTATGGTGGTGGTCGTGAAGGTGTGTGTGGAGGAGGGGGGGAGTAGGAGGAGGAGGGGAGGGGAGTAGGAGGGGAGGGGAGGGATCATAGCCAGGAGAAAGTCAGGATATGGGTGAGGTGTTGGGCAGACAGGGTTAGGCAGGCCAGGCTGGTAGGTACCACCCTCCATGTACACGACCTAAATCACTAGTGTACAGCCTATACCACATAGCCTTTAAACGTACCACCTGAAGATTAGCCCATGCTTATTTCACCTGAAGATTAGACAATGCTACATATTTCACCTGGAGATTAACCCAAATAACCTGAACTAACCTAAGTCTAATCTTTAAGTAAAATAAGTTATAAAGTATGTTCTGGTAATCCTTTTAAAGAGTGAGTTCAGTGTGCAAGGCGAAGCTAGCATGAATCAGGTGTACTGTAGACTGTGTTCACCAGGTAATTATGATAAAAGGTGAAAGTTTGGAACGGTAGACTAGGCTTGGGAAAGTATGGGTGAAGGTCAGAGAGAGGTAAGTTCAGTAGGTATAGGGAGAGGGAGGTGAAGGTCGGGGGGTGAGAGAGGTGTAAGGAAATAGAATGGAGGAAGTAAAGTTGACAAAAATACAAATAATCTAAATAAAAACAATAAAGTCAGGATCATAAAAATAAAACTGAAGGATAAATAACTAATACACAAAAATAATACAAGAAAAATAGATATTGGAGACAAGAAGAGTTATCATACGAAATTTCCAAGATGGTAACTGTATCACGAACTGTTTTTCTCCCTCCGTCACCACTAACATCTATCGCTTCCACCCACTTATATCAACTATAAGCTGTAGCATAAATGTGGTATATATATTTATAATACAAATAAAAAAGATTAAATCAAGTAATAAAGGCGGTAACAATCTTATAAGTATTTATCAACACCATGTAGTAATCCAGATGATACTACATGTTATATAATAATTCCTTGAGATAAATGTACAGTAATCAGGTGCTCAGGCTCACCCATGCCAATGTTGTTGTTATTGTCCACTTTCTATCTATATTTTTCCTGGCTAAATAAAGTTTTAATATCAATACCCTCCCCCCGCCACCCCCATCCCCCCCTACACTCTTTGTGGTGGTGGTGTAGAGGCAGCTAACCACTTGCCCCACATTCTCGTCCACTGGGCCTACACCACATACTCGTTTTGTTCTTATTCTTCCACCTGAAATATTATTGGGTTTTGTTGCTTCTTGTGTGTTTTAGTGTACAGCAACGGTGTCTTGTGTTCTGTGACGGGTCCTAGCTATTTTATCCACTGTCACAAGAGGGGGGAAGGGGGTGTGGAGGGGGGAGTGAGGGTGTGGATGGAGGAGAAGGGAGTAAGGGGTGGTGCGATGGAAGGAGGGGGGGGAAGACAGATAGGAGAGGGAGGAAGGGGTGTGAGGGGGAGAGGGTGAGAACGGGGGGTAGTTAGGTTCCTAAATTTCACTCCCTCCAACAGATGGCGTCTCACCTGGTGACCACTGTTGGGGTCACCCTTCTGTCTGTCTGTCTCACACACACACACTTCACAAGGAGGAGGAATTAACAGCAGTCAAGTTTCATTAATATAAACAAGTGACCTTTACACACAACAACAAATTAAATAAATAATAACAATAACATTCTAATAAACAACGAAATAAAAAAATTAATAATAAATAACCAATGAATAATTTGACAAAACACAAAATTATTGTACAATATAAAAATTAAATAGGATTCACCTGAAGAACAGACACCCCAGCTTATTTCACCTGATGATTAAAACACCCTAACGCTACATGGGTTAGGTTAGGATAGGGTAGTTTGGTTAGGTTACGTTTGTGCTTGGTTAGGTTTGCATTATGGGTAGGTTAGATTAGGTTTGCCTTAAGGGTAGTTAATCTTCAAGTTAACTAAGCACCTCAACATGACCATACACTTTACCGCCTCCACCACACACTCTCCCGTGGAAATAACAAGAATTAATTACTCTGTCTAAGAATAATAATCTACAGTTTTTAATTTTATAATCTTTTATGATTATCTATAAGGCTGGAGTAAGATATGGTGATAGAAATATAATAATCCGCCTCTTGGGCCTGCCTTCAGTGACGTCATGACCACTCAAGCGATGTCGGAAGCGATATACAATTTAATGTTTAATTAGATTTGTTCAATGGTTGTTTTCCATGTTTGTTTTTTTAATGTGAATATTATCGTTAAATAGGGTGACTCAGAAAAATTATACTGTACACTGCCATATGCGAGGTCTCCCACAAGTGGAGACATGTGCTGATTTAATACAAGCCTTCACGCGATAAGGAAGTGTGTATGCATTTCTTGAGACACCCTCCCTGTATTTGTGTGTGGTCAGCGCTCTCAGGGGTCACGGTCGCCATCTTTGGATATTATATAAACAATTAGGGGGACCGGTGGTAAAAGCGGTACCATTCTTGCCTCGCAAGCGAGATGTCACGGGTTCGATCCCCGGGCCGGTGGAAGTTGTTTGGACTTACTTCCTAGCCCCCATTAGTCCCTGTTCACCTAGCAGTAAAGTAGGTACCTGTTGTAAGTCGAAAGTTGCGAATTCGTATTCAGGGAGTTGTTGGAGCTTCCAATAACTTGATGACATGAACCACTGACTCTTCAGGCTTCTACGCCCTTAACTCATGAGACATAAAGGCAAGCATGAACTTAGCATGCTTCCCTGTTGGGCGCTGTAAACGCTTCTGCGCTTCACCTTACACAAGGATGTAGGGGAGTGCCCAATAAAAAAAAAATTAATTATATATATATATATATATATATATATATATATATATATATATATATATATATATATATACAATTAAATAGTTTATGATAATTCTTTCAACGAATAGAAAACTAATTATTTGTAATACATTATCTCTCGTGTTAATATAATAATAAAAAATCATATATATTATTTATTAAAGAACTCATGAGCTATTGCCTTATACTTTTTAGAGCCTGTTAATTTGTCATCCATAATAAAGTAGAGTAATGAAGATGCTCTTAAAACGACAAAAAACAAGAGAAACTCGCGTAGCGCAACCACAAGCTAATTAGAGCAGTCAACACTTAGGTCACGCATTTAAACACATCTAGTTCACATATAAACATATTTCAAGTACACTTTATATAGTCAGTATTGCAGCTTTCTTTCCTTTTTTTAATTTTTACGAGTGTTTTAAAGATGAGCAGTTGTACCCCCACAAATGTTATGCCTTCTCTCACCTAGCACACTTCCCGCACGCCTCAAGCATTCACACTGACCCACTTCTTCAGCCCAGATTCACAATAATTCGTGCATTAAATTTTCCTCGTAAATTTATACATAAATTTCATCTAAATGCCAGAATGACAGTAAAACGGCATCGAAACTGCACAGAGACTATAACATACTTTTTTTTTTCAATACAACTGGAAAGAATTATTGTGAATGTGACCCCGGGACATCTGGGGTTTAATGACGTCATCACTACACCACCTCCACCCCGCCTTATTTAAGAGCATTATATGAGAGAGAGAGTACACGACAGACTGACGCACCACCACAAAATCACCACTATTATACTGGTTGGGGTAAACAGGACGGACTAGAGCCTCACAGTTGTCTTGTCTTTGTCCACAGCATTATTATTATTATCAGTAGTCGTAGTATTATACAGTACACCTTCCCTGTTCAAGTGGCTACAACAAATGCCACCTGTTCTAGGGATATTGAGTCATGCCCCAGGCCACACATAATATACCCACCTGTGTACCATAGGCTGCATCTACTAGGAGGGGAACTAGGAAGGGAAGCAGAAAGGAACTAGGAAGGGAACTAGGAGGGGACCTAGGACCATGAAAGGATATTTCTAGGGAGATCAATTCAATTCAATTCAATCAGAAGAGGAATATGCAATAACATAAACCTTGGGAGTGGAACTGGGTAGATTAGGTTAGGTTAGGGGTATATTCCCTCTGTATCTTGACTGACTGCTATATATCCTGCCTTGTATATTCCTCCTCCTCTATCCTGATCGCGTATCCTGCCTAGTTTATCCTCCCCCTGTACCCCTATATCCTGGTAGAGTATATCCATCATGGCAACAGGTGTAAGCGGGCGTGACACAAAACCGGGAAAGTTGGTGAAATTTATACCACAAAACTTGTCATTCTCCTGCGAGCAAAACCATAGGGGGAGGGGTAAGGGGGTAAGAGGGGAGGGGAGATGGGTACGGGAAGGGGGTAGGAAGAGAAGGAGGAGTAAGGGAGGAGGGTAGGAGGGGGAGGGGGTAGGGAGGATGCTGGAGAGAGGATGATGATACTGAGGGGGAGGGGCAGAGGAGGATTCTTTGCATTATGTAGAGGGAAGGGAAGAGGGCAGGCAGGAGGTCGACCATCATTACTTACTACTACGACTTTTTTTTTTTTTTACGTGGCCTCCAGCCTCCCCCAATAGCCACACCTTCGCCACCATTTATTTACCTTAATATTAAATATCCTAATACATAAGAAGCTATCCTATCTGTGTTAAATTAGTTGAGCCGCAGATCTATGCGGCATTCAGTGACTGTAGCCTCATAGTCAATATCTGCAGCAGTTGTCGGAGTTGGGGCAGAAGCTCTCGTTCCCCTGAGGCAGAGCAAAGCCGACCGAAGGAGAGAGAAAGACAGTCGACATCTCATCCAGGCTGTAACATAACTTCTGGGCTGCTGCTTCTGTTCGGAGATCACTCCGCGAGTCTGGCGTAGAAACATCTTGCACTTGGTCCCATCCCACCAGAGGTTGTGAACACTAGAGGAGTGAAGCTGCCTTGGTCAACGTTTTGAATTCTCTCCCATATGCCCTTCTTTGTCGTTCTCGTTCCTCCTATGTGCAGCATCGAGAGCTAGGTTACGGTGACATGCGGCCATGGGATCAAAAATCCTGATGTCGAAGAAAGCTCGCTGTCCCCGCGTCCAGAATCCTCGAGCACTGACGTCCACACGGGCTTCGTTAGATGTGTTTGAAGTCCTGTGTTGGAAGATCTCACCGTCCAATGGAAGGAGGGTCGGTTCTACCATGACGTCCCGGCAGATTTCCTTCAACATATTTGCTGTGAGATCCCTTACCTCGTCATGCCTCGTGCATATGAAGCCCCCCTTCTTGCAGACCATGGCGTGATCGCCATCATAGGAAGAGCCACACACGCATTGGGAGGGCAAACCTTCTACTGGCCAACCGTACCTTAGAGCAATGGCATCTGTAAATTCTTGTATATTAAGACTGAAACCTTTTGCCCTTATCGGTAACGTAGTTAACCAGTTCGAGGCGCCCTACTACTACTACTACCATCCAAACTCCCATCACAGCCATTCCTTTCTCCTTTCTCTCTCTCCCAACCCTGGCCCCCAACAACACAAAAGCAGCTTTTTGGTAACTTGTGAGTAACAGAGAGAGAGAGAGAGAGAGAGAGAGAGAGAGAGAGAGAGAGAGAGAGAGAGAGAGTTTAACGCTGTACAAATATCAACATAAAACCTCAAGAGTAATTACCTAACTCTCTCTTTATTTCTTTGTCCTATAATTTCTTCTTACTGTTCCTTCCTTCCTCTCTCTGTCTTTACTCTCTTTCTTCCTCATTATCTCTTCTATCTCTGCCTCTCTCTTTATCTCCACATATATCTCTCTGCCTCTCTCTCTATCTCCACGTATATCTCTCTGCCTCTCTCTTTATATCCACATATATCTCTCTGCCTCTCTCTCTATCTCCACGTATATCTCTCTGCCTCTCTCTTTATATCCACATATATCTCTCTGCCTCTCTCTCTATCTCCACGTATATCTCTCTGCCTCTCTCTTTATATCAACATATATCTCTCTGCCTCTCTCTCTATCTCCACGTATATCTCTCTGCCTCTCTCTTTATCTCCACGTATATCTCTCTGCCTCTCTCTATCTCCCACACGCACCATGACCATCAACAGATGACACAGGGAGATGACAACACAAGAGTTTTATAAGTCAGTAAAATCGTTCGCGTTAAACCTGCAGAGTCAGTTGAGTGACTCTTGCCATCTGCCGCTACTGACATCACGCAGCAACCAACTAGACCGTGTGTGTGTGATGCCTCCGTGGCCAGAACGAGGCGAGGATACAGGCAGCAGGGGTTAAGTGATGCTCTACCCACACTGCAACACTCAACATTGTAAAATCTTTGTCATAATTAAATCCTACACTTGAACTATCAGAGGAGACTTGGGTTAATACATCATGAACTATGTAACTACTACACTGAATGGTTAGTCCTTAATTGTAATATAAACAGTAATGGATATGATCTACTCTACCATCTCCTCTTGTGTGTTCAGGCAAAGTTGAACCTAAATTTTGTCAATGAAGTTGTTAAAAAATGCACCGTGGGAAACTGTGGTGGGGGGCAGTGTGTGTGTGTGTGTGTGTGTGTGTGTGTGTGTGTGAATGGACGTACACGTGTGCAGGAATGTGGGTTATCAGAACACAGCCGCTGCTAATACACAACCCGACATTAATATTTATCATTGGAAATTTATATCTCAAGGTACAACAAAAACACAAAGAGCCAGGAGAGAGAGAGAGAGAGAGAGAGAGAGAGAGAGAGAGAGAGAGAGAGAGAGAGAGAGAGACCTACGGTATTTTCAGTACAATAACGACACATCACCCTCTCTGTCTGTCTCGCAGCTCAAGACAGTCAGTGTAATGTGTCGTCTTATGCTTGGTTCCCTCAGTATGGCGGGAACCTTGGTAATACTGACAAATATGGCGGGAACCTTGGTAATACTGACAAATATGGCGGGAACCTTGGTAATACTGACAAATATGGCGGGAACCTTGGTAATACTGACAAATATGGCGTTGAACCTATGGCAAGGTAATACTGACAAATATGGCGTGAACCTGTAATACTGACTAACCTTGGTAATACTGACAAATATGGCGGAACCTTGTAACTGACAAATATGGCGAACCTTGGTAATACTGACAAATATGCGAACCTTGTAATACTGACAAATATGGCGTGAACCTGGACAATAAACCTATTACTGACAAATATGGCGGAACCTTGGTAATACTGACAAATATGGCGGGAACCTTGGTAATACTGACAAATATGCAGGAACCTTGGTAATACTGACAAATATGGCGGAACCTTGGTAATACTGACAAATATGGCGTGAACCTTAGGTAATACTGATAAATATGGCGGACCCTTGGGTGTTAATTCCAAGAGCGAGGGCAAGAAGCGGAAGAGAGTTGTGAGAGGAAGGAAAGCAAGGAGAGAGGGAGAGAGGGAAGGAAGGAGAGGGGGAGGGGGGGAGGATGTGGGGAACTGGGTCAATGTCATTAGAGCGTCAGTGAACTGTAAGATGATGAGGGAGACATGGAAAGAGGGGAGAGAGGGGCGAGGGGGGGGGAGATGGAGAGAGGTAAGGAGGAGGCAGAGAGAGAAAGGAGAGGATGATTCAGGGAGGGAAACAGGAGGAGAGGGGGTAATGGAGGGTGGGAGAGAGACAAAGAAGGGAGAGAAGGACTGGGGAGAATAGAAGGCGGGTGGGAGGCTGGGGGAGGAAGGGAGTAAATTACCTTTCATTGGTACTGATATAAAGATGATTATATGGCGTAACGGTAACTGGGGGTTAGGTTAAGTTAGGCTAAGTAAGATTAGAATCACCCCCCCTCCCTCCCTCCCTCTTAGGTAAAGGGATGTTCATTACAAGATTACAAATCATCTTGAAGGAGGCGCAGCAGATGACAAGGTGGGCGCTGAGGCAATTTCTCCAGCATCTTAAAACTAGTAATTACCGTACTACTTTAACTGCCTTGTGCTATTAGCAGGTTATTGGAGCGTTCACTGTGTCGTGTGTGGAGGAGGGGGGGGGGAGATGACTTCTACCACGCCACCACCACGCCACCACATCACTACCATACCTTCACCACACCGATTATAACGCCTGCAGTTATCTGGTTTATACCATAGGCAGACAAGGGGTGACTTAATTGAAGTTTATAAACATCTGAGTGTTCATACCTGGAGCTGATGGGTGTCCTCCCTACTAGGAGTCACAGCTTAAGGTTGACGAAGCCACAAATCCAGAAAACTGTGAGGGCAAATTTTTTTGGAGTGGTGGCACCGAGTGTGAGGTCATTCAAGACCAGACTTGACCAACACTGACGCACGTACAGATACATTCAGGAGCCGGTGCATGCCCAGTACTTGCCAACAGTGCGTAACAATGTGACCAACCGCCCGAGAGGCTAACAGGTCGATCAGTGGTGAAGAATATAAAGTAACGTAAACACCACACGTCTGTTACAGGGGAGATCTACTATACCTGTCTATTACTTGTAATTACCTTAACAAACAGTTGTCATCAGAGGTCACGAATCGCAGCAGTCACCAGGTACACAGGGATTAGGTTAGGTCATCAGGGGTCACAGCAGTCACCAGGTACACAGGGATTAGGTTAGGTCATCAGGGGTCACAGCAGTCACCAGGTACACAGGGATTAGGTTAGGTCATCAGGGGTCACAGCAGTCACCAGGTACACAGGGATTAGGTTAGGTCATGAGGGGTCACAGCAGTCACCAGATACACAGGGATTAGGTTAGGTCATTAGGGGTCACAGCAGTCACCAGGTACACAGGGGTCACAGCAGTCACCAGGTACACAGGGGTCACAGCAGTCACCAGGTACACAGGGGTCACAGCAGGGTGATGCTCAACAATGAGAGAAAAGCTCATGCATCAGGACTCACTGAAAGAGAGAGTTAGGGAAAATTATGGGCGGTTCCCCTACTTTCCATGATGATGGGGAGGGTGGTCATGGCGGGGTGTAGGGGGTGTACGGTAGCCATAGCGGGGTGTACGGTAGCCATGGCAGGGTGTACGGTAGCCATAGCAGGAGGTGTAGGGTTGGTGTTGGGAGAGTGCAGGTGAGTACAGGTAGTGTCGGGAAAGTGTGAGTGTAGGAAGGTGGGACTAATCCAATAATAATAATAATAATAATAATAATAATAATAATAATAATAATAATAATAATAATAATAATAATAATAATAATAATAATAATAAGCGCCCTACGGAAGCACCATCACTAAACAACAAACTGGCTTAAACATAACTTATTCAAATCCAAACTAGAGGGGATACAGTTTACCCACAAATACTCAACGACCAACATCATTCCACACAACACAATATAGACATCAGTACAGCCAAGTCAATATACAATGGTAGAGAGGATATAATGAGGAAAATTTGTATTAGTATTGTTGTTTTGATGCCCACCACTGCCTGCACCATTCTAGTTGACCATCACTATACCAAGCATTTAGAGAGACTCGTCACACACACCTGATATACCTTTGTTGTTGTGTGCCAAGGTATGACACGCATTATAACTGTCTTTTGTATTCCTGTTTATAATCCCAGCGACGATACACAGACTGGGAAGAGTCCAGAAGGAAGACTGTATCAGTTATCACCATTGTGTAGTAATAAAGGAAGTCACGCACACACCTCTATTGTCCATCCCAACATATTGTAAAATTTTGGGAAAGTGAATTTGTTTTATTGTGTGTGTGTGTGTGTGTGTGTGTGTGTGTTTTTTGTCATAATTTAAATGAAAGTAAAAGATTTATATCTGTGGTAATATTACTCTACACACACACACACACACCGCTGTCACCATTGTTATTGTGTCCAGAGGCTACAGTACAAGGCAAGTGTATTTATTTTACTCTTAATTCTACCACAGTACTCATAATAAAGTACTCGGAGGGGGACTCAGTAGTACACGACTCTCAATGTTGATATAAAGATTAAGATGAAACAATAACTCCTCAGTGTCATGGAGCACAACACAGTACTTCCACAACCTTAATAATAATGACCTGGAGATGATGGTAGATTTGTCTATTTTATGTTTACGTCTGCCTCACCTCCCCCCCCCTCCCCCCTTCCCCTCCTTCTCCCCTTCCCCTCCTTCCCTCTCCTTCTCCCCCTGCAACACATCCACTTGGAAATACATAGAAACACCCTAAGTAGAAGGTTCACGTATAAAGTACAGAGACATGAATTCCTATAGACCGATAGCATCATGTGGTTAACAACTTAATCTAAATACTCTGTTTTCCTGAATATTCATTAATTATTTACTTATCTATCTACCAACCGTAACACTGACGCCCACAGATACTTCTCGCCATGATAAACAACAACACAGACCACAT